>NC_081854.1:52203605-52326006 GCF_963259705.1 Myotis daubentonii | reverse complement strand
GCTCCTTATTTAAGAATAGACTCAAATGCCACCTCCTGTAGACCATTCCCCGAATGCCACAACCCCAGCCTCCCCAGACACACACACCCCCTGTCCTGATCCTGTGAGAGCCCTTAGCACATCCTGGGTGTGCCATGTTGTCCGATTGTCCCTGCCAGCACACAGGGAGCTCGTGAAAACATAAAAAAGATCTGGCATACAGTAGGTGCTCAATAAATGTCAGACCAGAAGACAAATCCGCACTGGCCAAGGTGGTGTTCCGATGCTGAAGGGTGTCTGGCTGACCTGAGCCCAGGGTGAACCCCTTTGTACTCTTTGCTCCCCAGCTATGGCCCGCATCATCGACCTGGTGCCCTGGGACGATGGCTCCACCCACATGTACGCGTCCCCAGCCATCCTGCTTCCGATGGAGCGGCAGAGAAACAAGTTGGCCGGCGTGAAGCAGCAGCTCTACCACCCGGCCCTGCCCAGCCTGCGCCGCATGGACATGGATAATGCCAGGGCTTGCCTGTCGGACGAGCACTGCCAGACCACCACCTACTGCCGCAAAGGTCAGGCCGCCTGGCCCGCTGCTGGGGCCCCTGGGTCTTTGGCAAAAGGGTGGATGGTTTGGAGGAGAGAGATCTGGAGTGCAAGGCCATGAGTGGCAGGTGGAAGCAACCAAGGGGCTAGTCCCAGCTCTGCTACTTCCCGCCCAGGAACCTCACAAGGTCTGAGCCTCTGTTTCCTTATCAGCAAAATGGGGTTGGTAATGGCACCTGCCTCCCAAGGCCCAGTGTGGGTTCAAATGAGATAAGGCAGGAAATCTAATTAGACTAGTGCCTGGCACCTAACAGGTCTCAACGCATGGAGCATATTGATGTAGATGTTATTATTATGAATGGAGAACAACTGTGCAGAGGTCAGTAGTCGCAGCAGCAGGAATTAATAATAAAAGCACTAATAACAACTTCTGCCCAATCCTCTCTCCACCTGGAAAATACGTGGGAATATTTTTTCCATTTGTCTTTTGACTTCTCGTGTTGTTTTTTGCAATGCAGAAGTTTATTTTTATGTAGCCAAAGTTATCAAGTTTTTCTTTAAGGCTCCCAGATTTAGAGTTGGCACAGCCTTCCCCACCCCCAAGATTAGGAAGAAATTTACCCATGTTTACTTTCTTTTCTTTTTCCTGAAGTTTAATTTTAATTGATTTTTTTAAGAGAGAGAAAGGGAAAGGAGGAGGAGGAGGAGGAGGAGGAGGAGGAGGAGGAGGAGGAGGAGGAGAAAGGGAGACAGAGTGGGGGGGGGGGGGGACGAGACATCCATCAGCTGCCTCTTGCATGTCCCCTACGGGGGATCAAACCAGCAACCTTTCAGTGCATGGGATGATACCCAACAACTTAGCACATAGGCCAGTGCTACCCATGTTTTCTTCTAGTACTTCTATAGTTTCTTTTCTCTTAATATTGAAATATTTGATCTTTTGGAGTTTATTCTGTTGTAAGCCATATTAAGTAAAAATCCACTTTATCTTTTTCTTAAAGTTGTTAAATATTTTCCCTCAAAAAAATTTTAAGCAGGGTGGGCCCAACCTCTCCTGGTGTGGGCCTGCGACTGCTGTGCAGGAGGCATCTCCTCTCCCCTCCTCTTCCTCCTTCAGATGACTTTGACAACGCACACTACACACTCCTCGGTGTCCCCAACAAACCCCTGCAGTGCTTGGTGAGTGAGTGTCCTCTGCTCCTGGCCCTGGGTTTGCTCAGGGGAAAGGAACGAAGGCCTCGCCTGCACCCAGCCCCAGGCGCCTCTGGTCTTGGGTTCTACTCCCGGTACTTCCTCGGCCGCCGCCTGAGGACCCTGGTCCCCTTCCCGTCTCCATCAGGGGCTTCAGGCGCCCCTCGGTCAGAGGAGCCAAGTGTCAGCTCCGCCCTCCAGGGTAGTTTGCGTCGGCCTCCCAGGCTTCTGCATCTGGCCCTGGGGCCCTGACTCCCATCGCCCGGTCAGGACATCACCGCCACTGGCCAGAAGATCCGCCACAGGTGCCGCGAGGGAAAGCTGGCGCCCATCCCCCCGGGCATCAACCGAATCAGCTGGCCCAGCTTCACACGCGCCATCGAGGACTGGTCCCGTTTCGTGTCCTCTGCCGGAGAGTTCAAGCTGCCCTCCCCGAGCAAGCGGGGTTAGTCTCCCTGGCGCGGAGGATGCCCTGGGGCGGGAGAGGCAGCCGAGCCGCGGGAACCTGGAGTCCGGGATCCGCAGCGCTGACTACGGACAGGGGAGGGGGGTGGGGGTGGCGCTCCAGCAAGGACAGGGCGGGGAAGCTGGGCAGCAGTGGGGGCACTGAGAGGGAAGGGCTGAGACGCATTGAGGGACGTGGAAGCGAGGTTCGTCTTAGGGACAGGGTGGAGCCAGGTACGAGCCAGGAGCCCTTGGGCTGAGGCTGAGGCTGAGCCCAGGGTGGGTTCTGCGACCCGCGAAGAAGGGTCTGGAGGCGGGACAGGTTCTAAGCAGGTGTGGGCGGGGCTTGGTCTAGGGGCGGGGCTCAGGTGAGCGAGAAGGCGGGGCTTGTTCCCGCCGCTCAGTTGATGTGGGACGGATTCTAAGCAGGTGTGGGCGGGGCTTGGTCTAGGGGCGGAGCTCAGGTGAGCGAGAGGGCGGGGCTTATCCTGGCCATGCAGTTAAGGCGGGACCTGTTCTAGGAGCAGGTGTGGGCGGGGCTGGGTCCAGGGGCGGGGCTCAGGTGAGAGAGAGCGGGGCTTGTCCTGGCCGTGCAGTTAAGGCAGGACCTGTTCTAGGAGCAGGTGTGGGCGGGGCTGGGTCCAGGGGCGGGGCTCAGGTGAGAGAGGGCGGGGCTTGTCCTGGCCGTGCAGTTAAGGCGGGACCTGTTCTAGGAGCAGGTGTGGGCGGGGCGGGGCGGGGCCCAGGGGCGGGGCTCAGGTGAGAGAGGGCGGGGCTTGCTCCGAGTGTGCTCGGGGTAGGAGATGGGCGCTCTCTCCGCAGTCGAGAGTTTCAGCGGCTACGCGGTGCGCTATTTGAAGCCGGAGTTGACCCAGAACTGGCGGGTAGGCAGGGCTGCGCTGGCCCGTCCTTGGGGCCCGGCAGGGTGGAGGGAGGAACGGCTAACCCGGGATGGGGCGTGGGCAGAGGGAGGGTCTCCCAGTCCTCAGGGTCGAGATCTCCCGCAGAGAGCGCTGTGTGGGGCGTGAGCGGGATGGGGTTGGGGGGTGCGTGTCTCCCGGCTCACGGACCACCCCCATCCCTCTGGCCTGCCCCAGTACTGTCTCAACCAGAACCCCAGCCTGGACCGCTACGGACAGAAGCCCCTGCCTTTCGATTCCCTGTAAGTGAGGCCACAGCCTTCCCCCCACCCCTCCCCGCCCCGGACCCCTGTGAGACGAGGGAAAATTCGTTGGCTCCACTAGACCACAAGAAAATCGCAATTTCAAAATGAATAACTGTTGAACTTCTGCCGAACGGAGCCCCCCGTCCCCCAGTCCCTGGCAACCTCGCCCTTTCGTGTGGGCGAAGGTGCAGCGTAATCCTGGTGGCCTGGAGGCTCCCGAGGTGGGAGCCAGGTTTCCGGGGAGCGAGGTTCCCTAAGATGGGAATTGCGCCTCCCCGCCCCGGTTCACCCTCCTCCCTCTCCCGCAGGAATGCGTTCCGACAATTCGGCTCCAAATACAGGTAGGAAACTGCCCCGCCCGCCCCACACCTGGCCTTCCCTCACTCCCTCCGCCTGGGCTCCTGGGCGAGGGAGCTCCAAGGGTTAGAGAGAGCCGCTGCCTTCCAGAGACCCGCCCAGGCAGGAGCGCAGCCCACCTGGAGTGGGGGGAGGGAGGCAGAGAGCTTGTCCCACCCAATGTGCCCCCGGCCATGCAGGGTTGGAAGGGTTACCCGCGAGGAGAACAGGGGCCAGACGAGCAGACAGATATAAGAAACATGATGGAGAGGGTCAGGGCTCCCCTCCGGGATGCAGAGCTGGCAGGAGCTGGCACAAGTGTTCTCAGCCGGAGTGTGCACGACATTCAAGCGTCTGCCTCATTTGGCCGGCTCCCACCTCTCCAGCCCCATTCTCTTCATCAGTCCGCAGTTTCCTGGGCGCGCGACCCAAGCCACCAGCACAACCACACGCTCCAGTCTTTACAGCCCAACCCAAGGATATCCCACCCTTGAAGTCGCCCCTATGCCTCTCCCCTCCAGCGCAAACCCCCTCCCTAGGGGTGGTGTCCCTATCTGATGGTGCACAGGCTGCTGTGTCCTAATGATTGATGGGAAGCTGGCTTCTCTCGCCCACCCTGCGCACACCCAGGGAGCACGTGCTATTCTGTTACTAACATATAACGCCTGCCAGCGCAGTTCACTAAAGGGTTGAACATAAGAAATGCGGTGCATGGTTGGGGGTCAGAGGGAGAGAAAGGTGAGGCAAACTGGAAGGGAGGGGGCTTGGAAGTCAAGCAGAGCAACTAACTGAAAATATAACAAGGGAAATAGGGAGCCATTGAAGGTTCTTGAGCCAAAGAGAAGCAGGTAGAAGCTGTGTTTTCAGAGCTTTTAGGGCAGGAAGGTGTGTGTGGGGGGGGGGGGAGGTCTGAGAGTCAGGAGGGAGGACTGGAGACCAGATTTTCCCCAGGATGCCCCAGAGGTGCCCACCTCACCCCTGTTTCTCTCCACAGTCGTGTCAACTACCTGACCCCCTGGCACTAATCTGTGAAAAGGAGGCCGATGCCCAGGCTGCTGGACCATGCCACCTCAGTTTCCCAGATGGACAGAGGGGGTATGGTGGCAGCCCCCATCTCCCCAAGAGTTCATCCTCACTGGAAATAAACCTAATGCTCACCCAGGAAGGCACCAGGCTCATATCCTATGTGTGTGTGTGTGTGTGTGTGTGTGTGTGTGTGTGTGTGTGTGGCAGGGGCTGGGAGTGGCCAGGACCTGCAGATGACAATATCTTACCCTTTCCTGCCCCTACCGACTCAGTGTGTGTGTGTGTGTGTGTGTGTGTGTGTGTGTGTGTGTGTGTGTGGCAGGGGCTGGGAGTGGCCAGGACCTGCAGATGACAATATCTTACCCTTTCCTGCCCCTACCGACTCCTGCAGGACTAGTGGGGCAGGAGGAAAAGTCTGGCGACCCCGGGAAAGAGTCAGGATCTAAGCCCCAAGGCCCAGCTGGGGGTGAGATGCAGAAGCAGGCTGAGAATTAGGGTTTCCTTGTGCCCTGTCCCCTGCTTGTAGCCCCACAAGCAAGTCCTCTCTACCTCGGACTGTGAACTTGAGCCCTAAAGAGAAAAGAGGTTCAAAAGGGATTTTTAGACACCATACCAGTGTGCCGGGAGTTGGGGGAGGGGGTGCGGGGGTGTGCGGCTGGGGCTGGGGCTGGAGCTGGAGAGGTGGAGGCAGGCTTGGAGGGCTGGCCAGGCCTGGGGACTCTTCCCGGCCACACAACAGAGAGTAGAAGTAAGATGAGGGCCCCAGGCCACTCAGAGAAGCAAGTTTCCTGCTCCACAGGCACCGCCAGTGAACATACTGTGAGCAAACAGTTGTCTGCTCTACCCAGTGCTGGCGGGTGAGCAAAGGCAGGCATGCAGGCCGGGGGAGATGGACGCCTACCGTGACGGGGGACCCACAGGCCCTCCCCACCCGGCCCTCCTTCCACCTTCTCTTTGGGCCCTGAGGAGGGCCAGGCATTCCAGCTGGAATCTGAGAATCTACGGAAGGTCAGGCTTTTCCTGGAGGCATGACCTTCCAGGAACAAAGAAACCCGCCAGTGTGAGGATGCCAGCTTATCACAGGGAGCCTGGCCGGCCCGGATAGAGGGGGAGCAGGGGGTGGGGGTGGGGGTCTGAGAGTCAGGAGGGAGGACGAGACCAGAGAAGGCCCTCCACCAGGGGCCTGCGGAGGCCCGGGCTCTTTATAACGCTGCTCCGCACAGACGGGAAGACGGAGCCCAGCGGCTTCAACCTCAGGAAGCGGAGGGCTGGCCGCCCCCTCTGCCTGCTGGGAAAGAGCTTTCCTGCTCCCCTGGCCAGACCCAGTGCCAGCTTCAGTCCCGGCCATTGTTCCAGCTTCCTGGTCAACTGCAGCGGGTGGAGCCAGAGCCCCAGGCTCCAGTGACTGGAGCTGGAGGCCTGTGAGGTCCCAGCCCCACTGCCTGTCCCCCACCTGGCCAGCCCCCGCAGTGCCAGGCTATTTTTATCACTAACTGCATGGCCTTGGGCAGCCCCTGGATATCTCAAGGGTCTGCCCTGCCCATCTCACGGGGATGGCATGAGGCTCAGGCCAGCTGGGGGGTCGGATGGGTCTTGGGAACAGGGCATCGGAGGGGAGTGGGACACCCCTGACACTCAGATGGGAGAGCTAGGCCGGCTCCCTCTCTCCTCTGCCCTCCCCATGCCCTGCTTTCCTGAGTGCCCACTACGTGCCAAACACTGCACACAGTGAGGGCAATGCCACCTCACCGTGCTCTCGCCCTAAGCCCAGGGGAGAGCATTACTGGCTCCATTTCACAGATGAGGAAAATGAGGCTCAGAAAGTCCAACAACCTGGCACTGAGGAGTGACAGCGGCGGGACACTAGCCAGCTGTGACTGTGTGCTCTTCACCACGCCACCACGCCACTGCCATCACAGCTCATGAGCACAGGGTCCCCTCCCACTGTGCCCTGTGGGGCCAAGCACAGAGCCAGCCACACAGTGGGAGTTTGACAGAGCTGCCAGGATGATGGCTCCCAAGGGAAGTTGTCTTTGGTGGCCCTGCCTGCCCCGGCGATGACCTGTGGACCCTGGGAGAACGCCCCCACCCCCACCAGGGCAGTGCCTCTCCCCAGCCAGCGGGAATTGCTAACTCCAAAAGGTAGAGTTTATGCCAGCCTCCCCCTCTCGCTCCTCCCAGCTCTGGCTCTTATCCGGATGTCCTCCTCCCCACAAGGTACCACTCTCTTGCCATACCGTCAGCGGTTGGGGCAAAGGGAATGATCACCCAGAGACTAAAGAAGACGGCGCCAGTGTGCCACCCTGGTCACAATGTCTGAAGTTCCCCTGTGAAAATGCTACACTCTAAGACAGGGGTGGGGAACCCTTTTTCTGCTGAGGGCCATTTGGATATTTATATCACCATTTGCTTAATATAATTCACTTAATATAAATTTATGTTGCTATGAAAGGAAGCTGCTAATTTATTGAATTCTGAGTCCCGCATGCAGTTGCCTTGGCAGGGCCAGACCAAATGGTTTCCCAGGCCTTATACGGCCCCCAGGCCGGACATGCCCCTCCCCTGCTCTAGGAGGAGGACAGTCGCATCAGATATGGGACAGGTGAGAGAGGTACCTGTGTGTGTGGCCGGGTGCGTTGCGCAGCTGCGTAAGCCAGTGTGTGCCGTTCCTGCCACTTACAACCAAGAGAACGCAGACGGAGACAGGCGGGCAGCAGGCTGGAGGCCAGGAGGGACGCGGAGGGAAAAGGAGATGTGGATCGATCCTGTCACCTTCCCAGAATCAGAGCCTCGGGTCTCTGAGGGCCTTTGGAGATCAGGGGTCAAGACCTCTGCTTCGGATGGAGAATTAAGGCCCCGAGAGGGGCAGAGAAAGGCCTGTGGTCCCTTGTTAGCAAAGGGCTAGGACTTGAAACTGAGCCTCTGGGCTTCATTCACAGTCCTGGTTGGGCCCAGGCTGGAGGCTGAGGGCCAGGTGGGAGCTGGAGGGGCCTCGGTGGTTTGTGAAGGGAAGCAGGGGTAGTGACAAAGGAAGAAAAGGTCATTGCAGGCTCCACGTGGGCTCAGCCCTTCCCAGCCGGGGCTGCTCCTACCTCTGGTACACGCAGACCATCCTCCGTTCAGGAAGGAGGACCTGAAGCTATAAATCACCAGGCACATGCCAGTGCTTTTCAGGCATCTCTGGGGAGTGGCTGGGGTTTGCCTGAGCTCATGCAGCTACAGGGGAAGCCGGGATCCGAGCCTGGCACAGGCACCAAGGACCGGGTGTCCTCTAGCTGAGTGGTGGCCGCCAGCAGAGGAACCACATGGTTTCTCAGTCTCGGGGGCGGGGTCCTCCTGTGGCCACACACAGAGGAAATAAGAGAAGTGTGAGGTCCGGGTCATATCTGGGGTCCCGTCCCCCCAGCCTTTCCACTAAGCCTTCTGTACCCATTTTTGAGCCCCTGCATTGTGGGCAGCTCCCTGTCTTCTTGATTTTCTAGCCTCAACTCCCACCCCCACCCCCAGGACAGCGTGTCTTTGCTGACCGCCCTCCACTGGCTCTCAGATGCCCCAACCTGGGGAGGTTGTTTCTCCCTCTCTATCCCCACCTCCGCCCTTGCCTTTGAGAAATGGAAGAAGTTTGAGCGGGAGTTGGGCCGCTGGGAGGCAGGGATGGGGTACAGGAGAAAGGGGGTGTAGGAGGGCTGAGACGGGAGGCGGCTGGGTTGAGCATGCAGACGGATCACAGGCGAGTGGAAGCGGGTGAGAGCAGGCACTCCTCTGGGTCCATCGCTGCTCTCGGCAGGCGCTGGTTTTCCACTGGGGCTGAGCAAGCGGCTTCTGACCATCCATGACCTGCTCGTCCTGGCGACCCAGGGCTGCAGGGCCATTTCTGAGGGGCCCAGGTATCCTGCGATTGGTATTGTCAGCATCTTCACAGCTCCCCCACCAGGGCCTCCATACACGACTCCATTTAATTCTCACAACAGCCAAGCAAGGGAAGGGTTAACCTCCCCATTCTACAGATGAGTCCCCAGCGAGGGAGTTTCCACAGTGACTTGCCCAGTCACACAACCACAAGGTTCAAAACTCAGGATCCGAACCCAGCCTATGTCCCAGGCTCAAGCCTGCCACCCTGGCTCGCACCCCTCCCTCCCTCTCCACGTCCCGTCATGCCCCCGTGGAAGAACGACCAGAACACGCAGCGCTGGGGTCTGTGATGGGCAATGTCTTTACTTCTAAAGCATACATTGGACTCACTATATATTAACATCCAAAGGGGCTATCTAAAATGGAGACGTTCTTTTTAAAAATCCAAATTCTCACATTTTTATATAAGATTCAAAATGACATGAAATTAAAATATACGATGTTATGAAGAGTATAACAATAGCTTTTAGAAAGCAAAAGGAAAAGAAAAAAAAGTAGCAGTTGGGACTGCTGTCAGCCTGGGGTCAATGTCTTTTGAGGCATTGAGACTGTCTTTTGGGGCCGGCCCTTCCTGGGGGTCGGCCCAGCCCCACGGGAGGGGAACCGGGTCAGATGGAGGAGGTGGATGTGCTTTTCAGATGTGTTAAGGGAGAGTGGGATGAGGGGGGGCTCCCTGCTCCTCTGGGTCCTTGGTGCATTGATTAAAGTCTTTTAAGACCCATGACCAGGGAAGGGGGCTGGAAGAGGC
The DNA here is from genome assembly GCF_963259705.1 of Myotis daubentonii. Taxonomy (NCBI): domain Eukaryota; kingdom Metazoa; phylum Chordata; class Mammalia; order Chiroptera; family Vespertilionidae; genus Myotis; species Myotis daubentonii. The sequence goes on along the minus strand of NC_081854.1, from coordinate 52,316,662 downwards.
AGGGGCAGAGCTGGGGCCTAAATACTCATCTCCATGATGAAGGTCCTCGGGCTCCAGTGACAGCAGTGGACTCCATCCACCCATTGATCTCCTTAAACCCCTCCCCCGCCTGCTCCCTCTGCCGACACCACGGCTCCACGAGCAATGCGGGCAGCCAGAGACAGGGAGGGTGCAGGAGGACCCAAGGGAGAACTCCCTGGCCTTGGAAGTAGCTGGATGTCGTCCAGGGCATCTGGGCAATGCGAGATGGCTGCGGTCCCTGATAGGGGAAGGTTCCCAGGGGCTGGCCATGCACACGGTCCTTTCACCTGCCCCGCCCTGGGTACACAGGCCTGGCCTGGGCCCTGACGCAGGGCCGGGAGCTGATTGAGGCCACACCCTTGACACTGTGGTTCACACAATTCAAGGGGGAGGGCACTTGTCCACAACCACTGGGAAGGTCATGGGAGTGGCCCGGGCACCAGGTGGCCTAACCATCCCCGTCACATCGGCAGTTCTGTCTGGCTGAGAGCACACTCCCCAACAGAGCTCGGAACCAGGTGGCAAAGGTGGGAGGGGCGCTTCTAAAGTATCGGGATTAGACCTCCTGTCTCTCCTCCTTTTCCTGTAGACAGCACTGTCCGGGGCCCTGTCCCTGGCTGAGTGTCCTCCCCTGGGGACTTCTCGGCCTCCTCCCTCTGGCCAGGCCGACTGCTCTCCAGGCAGACCCAGCGCACAAGTGTGTGGCCCGCTTATCCATCTCACCTGTCAGAAACCCCTGGCCGGGGCAGACAGAGGCCTGCGGCTCACGGCGTGCCCTCCTGGTCCCCAAGACTAATCACAAGGCCGGCCTTCTCCCTCAAACAGCAACTTGAAGGAGGGTGCCCTCCACCCAGCCCACCTCTGGAGCCCAGCCCTTCGCCCAGGCCCTTCCATGACTGTCCTCTTTCCTAACCATCTGGTTTCTAATTAGGCTACAAGGTTTGGGAAGGTCGGGCTGGCACCAACCCCTCCTTGGGGAGGAGAGAGGCCACCTGACTTCCAGTCTGGTTCCAGGCCACAAAGACAAAGGAGGCCGATGGCTCCCGAGAAAACGAATCCTCTCCTGGGAAAGAGGTTTGTGGAGCCGGGACCAGCCAGGGCAATCTGGCTCCCCCACCTCTGGGCAGGTTCCAGAAGTGCCAGGCCTCTCCACCTGCCCAGTGCTCTCCTGTCCTCCTGCCCAGAGCCTCTGAACATGGAGCTGGGTGGAGGGGCCTCTGAACCAGGAGGCCGGCCCGGCCTGGGGGGGGGGGGGGGCGGGGGTGCGGGCCACAGCAGGGACTCAGGGCAGGCAGGCGGCCACCTGGTAGGCGCCCTCAGCGGCGGCGGCCGCAGCGCTGTGCTGCGCGCTGTGCTCCTGCAGCAGGGCCACATCCAGGAAGCGCTCGCCGCACCACACGCACTTGAACTGCTGCTCGCGGGCGTGCACGCCCTGGTGCTTGTTGAGGTGCTCGCGCTGCTTGAAGGCCTTGTCGCAGCTGGGGCACTTGTAGGGCTTCTCGCCGGTGTGCACGCGCCGGTGCCGCTGCAGGTCGGACGCGTACTTGAAGCGCTTTTCGCAGTCCGGACACTTGAGCGGCTTGTCGCGGGCTGGGTCGCAGCGGTGCTGCACGAACTCCGAGGACGAGAAGAAGCGGCGCTCGCACAGGGTGCAGCGCAGGGGTTTCTCGGCCGGGGAGCAGTGGGCCAGCTGGTGCTTCTGCAGGGCCGACGCCCGCTTGTAGGCCTTGTTGCACACCGAGCACTTGAAGGGCCGCTCGGGGGCGCTGGGCAGGCACTTGTGCCGCAGCAGCTCGGCCGACTGGTCGAAGCCCTTCTGGCACACGGGGCACTTGAAGAGGGTCTCGAGGGTGTGCACGTGCTGGTGGTAGAGCAGGTGGCTGGGCTGCCCGAAGCCCTTCTCGCACAGGCCGCACTTGAAGGGCTCCTCGGTCTTGTGCGTGCGCCGGTGCCGCATCAGCGCGTACTGCTGCTTGAAGCCCATGGGGCACAGGTCGCACTTGAAGGGCCGCTCGGCGCTGTGCGTGCGCTCGTGCTGCCGCAGGTCCGAGGGCCGCTTGAAGGCCTTCTGGCACTCGCCGCAGCGGAAGGGCCGCTCGCCGCTGGGCGTGCACGGGTGCTGCAGCAGCTCCGAGGACTCCTTGAAGTGCAGCTCGCACACGTTGCAGCGGAACAGGTGGTGCTCGCCCGAGTGCGCGTACATGTGGCGCACCAGGTGCGAGCGGTGCTTGAAGGTTTTCTCGCACACGGCGCACTTGTAGGGCCGCTCGGAGCTGTGCGTGCGCTTGTGGTGCACGAGGTGGGACGACTGGCTGAAGCTCTTGTCACACAAGGTGCACTTGTACGGCTTCTCGCCCGTGTGGATGCGCTCGTGCCGCGACAGCTCCGACAGGTGCTTGAAGGGCTTCTGGCAGACCGGGCAGCTGTAGGGCTTGTCGACCTGCTCGGGAGGGACAACCGCGGGCGGCGGCGGCGGGGGCAGCGAGGGGGCCGCCGTGGCCGCGGGCTCCGCCGCCTCGGCCGGCTTGTAGGTCTTCTCGCAGATGGAACACTTCACGAGGCCGCCGGTGCCGCTGTGCGCGCTGTGGTGCTGGGCCAGCGAGGTGAGCAGCGAGAAGCCCATCTTGCAGACGCCGCAGACGAAAGGCTTCTGCTCCACCTGCACGCACTGGTGCTCCAGCAGGTCGGTGGCCTGGTGGAAGATCTTGAGACACTGCGTGCACTGGAACGAGCGGTCGTGGCCCACCAGGCACTGGTGCTCGTGCGGGCTGGACAGGTGTGCCAGGTCGTGCCCGCACACCCCGCACTTGGGGCCTGGCTCCCCTGCCGCCTGCAGGGGCTCGTGCTGTGGGGGCTGCAGGCCCGGGTCGGGCTGCAGGAGGATGCCATAGACGGCACAGCCCAGAGGGTTCTCGGCCGTGCCGGGGGGCAGCGCGTGCTCCGCTAGGGCGGGCGGCGGCTCCGCGTGGTGCTGCGGCTGCGGGGGCTGCGGCTGCTGCGGCTGCGTCTGCGGCGGCTGCTGCCAGCTCTCCGACATGCTTGGGAAGATGAAGCAGGGCTTGGACAGTAATGGCTTCAGTTTCCCCGATTAAGATGACCCAACCCAGAGAGAGAAGGTGCCGGGGATCAGGGGTGGACGAGGACCTCAGACAAGGCACAGAGGAGGGACTTCTGGTCAGATGGCCCCAGTCATTAACCACGACAGGCTACAAGGCTCTGCCTACAGCACCGGGGGCTCTTCAGGGGCAGGGTGCCAACAATGCCCCGGAGGCTCTGCCTTCCCGGATGACGGGCTCTGTAGAAAAGAGAGAAATCGTGAGATTGAGGCAGAGTCCCGCCACTGGGCCCTCTCCCTGTTTTTCCTGCACTGGCCACACTGACATCAACCACACCAGGGAAGGGGGAGGCTCGGGGCTGGGAGGTCTGCTCCCTTCACGCACCACCAGCAGCTCAGCGCCTCGGGCAGAAGGGACAGTAGCTGCCTCCACCCCACCTGGGCCAGGACGTCCCAGCCCCCCACCCCCCACGTACTGCCAGCCTTCTTTCACCAGCTGCCTCACAGGTGAGAGTCCGGGGTGACCCGTCCACCACACCAAGTCACACATTCTGCTCGGGCTCCAAGAAAAGCTGAGCAGCTTGGGCCGCGTTATCCAAAACAATGATTTTAGCAGCATAACTTTTTTTTTTTTTTTTTGCAAATAAATTGTTACATGGAAGCCCAGTATATAAGATGGATAAAAGCAGAGAGGCTCCGTTTGGGGCCTCCCTAAGGCCTGCCAGCTCCTCTCCCGTTGCTGCCCTGAATTCCGACTCGGAACATCACTGCTCAGAACAGCCTGCTGGGTCAAAGAGGCCAGGCCTCCCAGGTGTGAGGGCCCCACAGCAGACGGCCTCCATCGGTCAATATTTCAAACAACTGCACAGAACAAAGGACCCTCTCAAAGCCTTCTCTTGTGAGGGGCTGGCCCACATCCCCTTCAACTATCCCCTAGGCCCTCCACCCTGACCATGCGACTGCTCTCTCTCCCTACACGCAGGTTGGATGGTCTTGCGGGGACCTGAGCCAATGCATGGTGGGATTAAATGATAGGTCCACTGACCCACCAAGCTTCAATATCTACAGGAGAATTTCTACTAATCCCACAGAATATCAAAAAAAAACAGTGCTAAATCCTCTGATGTGACTGTGCCGAGGCCTGCAGGCAGATATAAGCAATTACGAGCCTGCCTCTGCATTGTGGGGAGTAACCTGCTAAGCACAGAGCGTTTCTCCTCATCGCCTTCCCGGAGACCATCCTGCTCCCTGGCTCCAAGTCTACAACTTCCTGGGTAAAGACCACCCAATCCAGGCAAATCTCTAACTCACCACTTTGTGGCAGCATAAGGTAATGACAGCGAGAGGGAGGAACTTTTAGAATCCAATGTAACCCACGTACAGGTTCCCAGCTCTTCTGCCTCTAAAACTGAAAAGTTTCAAAGTTTTCTCCTGAGGGAAAGAGAAGTGGATGCCTTCACCGGCCAGCCTGGCCTCTAACTGTTCTGCCAAAGAAACGTGAGAGTCAGGCTGAAAGCTGTCACCCTCCATCTTCTGGGGAGAGGGGGAAAGAGCCGTTGGGCTGGGTGAAGGCAGCAGGTTGCACGAGCTGGCAGGTGCCAAAGCCTCCCCAGAAGAGAGGGAGCGGGGCTCCTCCAAGGGCGGCGTAGGCTAGGCTGCGCCAACACAGCTGTTTTTTCCTGCATGAATGGCTGCCAAACATAAGGTCCCTGGCCCAGGGCCCCCAGCGCCACTGCCCACCCACTCCAGGAAGGTGCAGCCATGAGGCCTCCCTGATCGCCCTGCAGAGAGAGTGGGGTAGGGAAGCAAGGGGGAGGCCCACCCCTGCGCCCCACCCCAGCCCTTCCTCCTCCCGGGGAGAGCGAAAGAAAGCCCATCACCTCCCCACCCGCACTGCCTGCCGGCTCAGCTCCGCAGCGCCTGTCAGCCCCTCGCCCGGCACCGCCAGGCCGCTGCAGCCCGAGCGCTGGCCCCGCGGGCGAATGGGCCCCAGGAAGGCCTGGGGGCGCAGGCCCGGCCCGGGAAGCTGCTGCGCCGCGAGGCCGGCCTGGCCGCCCAGCTCGGAGGCCGCCGGGTCGGGCTGGATGGTTGGCGGGGGGAGGGGGCCGGTCGGGACGGCTGGGGAAGGGGTGCGGCGGGCGCGGGAGCGGCCCCCAGACTCAGCCGCGGGCGCCCCGCCGCTCACCTGCTCCAGGCCACCCGCGGAGTCGGGCGCGGGGCGCGAGGAGACCCGCTGTTCTCGGCCGCCCCTTTATTCCGGCTCGATCGGCCGAGGCGCGGCCTACGCGCGCTGCCAATCCCCGGCCTCGCGTAGCGGCGGCACCGGCCCGGGAGCGGGGGACGGGCTATCGGCGATCGGAACCAGGGAAGCGGCGAGTGCGGCCGGGATAGCGGTTCGGAGCGGAGGAGCGCCGGGAAGACGAGCGGACGGACCGATGGCCTTGCAGAGACCGGAGGACGGGCGGGCGCGCGGGGCCAGGGAGGCGGGGCTGGAGGAGGAGCGGCGGCCCGGGCGGTGGCGGCTGCGGGAGGAGCGGGCCGCGCGGAGCGAGGCCGCCCCCTGCCGGGGACCTCGAAGCCCGCCCGGGCAGGGTCGGACCGCCCGGCGCGCGGAACGCTTTGCAGGCGTCCGGCCGTCACGCCTCAGCTGACTCGGGAGGGTCCTCCGCTGCCGAGCACCCCGGCCCGACCCCTGCACCTGGGAGAGGGGCCCCTAGACACCGGGTCCTCTGCACGTGACCCGCCTGACTGCTCAGCGGGCTCTTAGGGGCGGGGCCGGCCTGAGCTGGGGGCTCGGGGACCTCGGATCCGGCCGGGGCGGCGAGGGCAGGATCTCCGCTGAGTCCAGAGCGCGGCCCGCTGCCTTAGGGACTGTCAGTAGCCGGGACGTCTGCTCCCGGTGGCTGCAGACAGAGCTCTCGCGCGACCTGTGACATGGGCACACGGAGGCTGGGGGCACGCGGAGGGGCCGGGATGCCCCGCACCAGCAGCGAGCGGCCGGCAGTGCGGTCCGGGTGGGGAGGGAGGGTGCTGGGCGGCGCTGGCCCCGAACCTCCCTCCAGGCCCCGCCCAGAGGCGGAGCTAACGCAGGCCCCGCCCCTCCAGGTCCCACCCCCCCCGGGGCACTTCCGGCATCGCGGAATTCCGGGTGCTGAGAGCGGCGAGCCGGCCACCCTGTTGTCGCCCAGGAGGCCCCATGAGCGCAGCTCCGCTGGTGGGCTACAGCAGCAGCGGCTCGGAGGATGAGGATGAGGCCGAGGCCGCGGCCGGGGGGCCGGCCAGGCCGGGGGCTGGATGCCGCCCTCGGTGAGGAGCAAAGAAGTCTTTCTGGGGAGGTTGCGGGGTTCACGTGAGCCCCCGAGGGGAGGGTGGGAGATCCCAGTGAGAAGCGGCTGGTCAGGGAAGGAGAAGGGGCACGGGGGGGGGGGGGACGTGGGGGGGAAGGCCGGAGAAATGGAGATTCCAGGAGACACCCCTGGACAAAGCCCCAGAATGCGCCCCCCCCCCCCCCGCCCCAACTCCCGACTAGACCCAGGTTAAGAGGCAAGAAGCCTGGGTTCGGGTCAGCCTCTGCCACTGGCTGACCATCTCCTGGCGCCCATCCCTGCACCGCCCTAGGTCTGTTTCCTCGTTTAACACAGTTGCATAGTAATAAGAACTAAAGCGTGGAGAGTTGTTTTCATTCATTCAGTGAAGATTCATTGAGCACCCGCTCCGCGCCAGGCTGGGGACTGGGGACCCAGCAGTGAGCAGAACCAGCGGAGCCTCGGCTCCGAGGTGCCAGGCCTGGTGCCGCTGAGTGCTTTTCCAGCAGCAGCTCCAATGGCGCCATCGGGTCGAAGTATATTTTACAGAAGAGGAAACTGAGGCCCACAGAGGGCACAGGGCTGGCTCCAGCTCAGTCTGATCCAAACATTGCTGCCTGCTCCCTGCTGAGGTCTGACTCTGAGTCGCTGGGGGGCCCCAATGAGACAATCCTGGAGGGAGAGCTTTGCAGTTGTCTAGACCCGCTTGCAGCACCTGGTGGAAACAGATGCATGGTCCCCCGTACGGAGGTAAAGGATGCTCGGAGGACACAAGTGCTCACTCATTTTCTTTTTTTTTCTCTTGCAGTGTCCAGAGCCCCCTTCCCAGCCAGAGGCTGCCAGTGCCGGACAGTGTGCTGCACATGTTCGCAGGCACCGAAGAGGGCCCTGAGGATGACAGTGCAAAGCATGGGGGCCGGGTGCGCACCTTCCCCCACGAACGGGGCAACTGGGCCACCCATGTCTACGTCCCATGTGAGTAATGTGTGAAAGGCAAGTGGCTGAGACCCATAAGTGCCTCTTATTTTTTTTTTTTAGATTTTTAAAACATATATATATTTTTAAATTTATTTCAGAGAGGAAGGGAGAGGGAGAGAGAGATAGAAACATCAATGATGAGAGAGAATCATTCATCGGCTGCCTCCTGCACTCCCCCTACTGGGGATCGAGCCCACAACCCGTACATGTGCCCTGACTCGGAATCGAACCATGACAAACACGTCCCTCCCCCATGCCACCCCCGGTTCACAGGTCGACGCTCAACCACTGAGCCACACCGGCCGGGCTGAAATATCATTAAAATACATAGACACGGGCTGCTGTCACGGTAATTTTCTCCTAAAAGCCAGAGTGAAAAGGGCCTTTGCCTTCTGGGATCCTTCACTCAGCCGTGCCCCCCTGGCTAAGAGAACGGCCCACCCTCTGCACTGTGCCCTCCAGACGAAGCCAGGGAGGAGTTCCCGGACCTGCTTGACGCGTTGCTGCCCCACGCCCAGACCCGCGTGCCCCGGCTGGTGAGGATGGAGGCCTTCCACCTCAGCCTGTCCCAGAGCGTGGTCCTGCGGCACCACTGGATCCTCCCCTTCGTGCAGGCTCTGAAAGAGCGCGTGGCCTCCCACCAGAGGTGAGTGCCCAGCGCCCCCCTGCCTCTCCCCTCCCTCCCCTGGGTCCTCTGGTGTTGGTTCTAGAAGAAGCAGATGGTCCCTGTGGAACTGATCTGAGTGGTGGGAGCAAGTTTCTGCCCCAATTTTATACCCAAACCACTAGGCATCCGAGAGGAGAGCAAGGACTTTGGAATCAGGCACACTGAGGCTCAAAGTGTGGCTCACCACATCCAACCCCCTCAGTTTTCTCGTCTGTGAAATGGGCATCATTATAGTTCCTGGCACACAGGGACTGCTCTTGTCATTGCTTAGGTGAGATCAGAATTGTCTTTTTTTTAAATATACAAGGAACACATGATTCCTTCCGTGATCTGTTACCACCTACTTGACGAGTAAGACTCTCTTGGTTCCCGTCGGTAAGTTGAGATGGTCTCAAACCGTTTAATGGAATGACTGGCTATTCCTAAAGTAGAAATTTTGCTGGCACCTGGATGGAACTGGATGTCACTTGAACTGGGTGATTATTTAAGGTCTTGTCCAGCTCTAATATGTTAGGGTTCAATTCACCGCCTGTATGATAGGGGGACAATACTAGTGTGCCGTGAGTTCACTATATTTTCAAAGTGCTTTTTTCCTTATTCTTCCTGAAATGTGGTCTTTTTTTCTAAATTTCAGATTCTGCTTTACAGCCGACCGGGTAAAGATTTATACCAATGAAGAGAAAACCAGGTGGGTATTCCCCCTAGGCCCCGTCATTTCCAGAAGATTCTCTAGAATAAAGATTGGGGGGGTGGGGGAGGTGCTTGGTTTCTGGCCTTGTCTGTCGCAGTTTTCCATTTGCTTGTGTTTTAACCGACTCGATGACTACAAAGGCGATTGTTCCCAAATCTGAGCCTTTCTTTCATTAAGAGACATAACAGAGGGGTGTAGTGGGGGAGGGGCAGAGGCAAACATCTGGGTGTACTGCAAAAAGCCTGCGGCCAGAAGAAAACCTGAGTTCCTGCCCAGCTCTGCCCCCAATTTAACACTTAGCTCACAGCTCCAGCTCTGTGCCCTTCTGTTTCCACGTCACACGCCTGTCCTTGATCCGTTCATCACTGGACACTTGTGAGGCTCAGATGAGCCAAACGAGTTTTTGATGGCCCTGGCCGGTGTTCTCAGTGGTTAGAGCATCGGCCCGTGCACCGGAGGGTCTTGGGTTTGATTCCCAGTCAAGGGTATGTACCTTGGTTGCAGGTCCGATCCCCGCCCCCCAGGCCAGTTGGGGTGCATGTGGGAGGCAACCAATTGATGTGTCTCTCTCACATCGATGTTTCTGTCTCTCCCCCTCCCTCCCACTCTCTCTAAAATTGAGGGGGGGGAAATATCCTCGGGTGAGGATTAAAAAATGAAAGAGGACATGTCTGAGTGCTGAGGGGAGGGTAGCCGGTGCCACGGAGCCAAGTCCTCGAGAAAGGGGCAGACTCCGAAGTGACGATGGAGAGATGAGTACGGGGCTTCGGGGTCTGCAGACTCGGCAGTGGCCGGCGAAAGCACTCCTGTAAGTGTTATCAGACCCTGGGGAGGAAGGGAGGCGTGTGGTTAGCCCGGGGGCAGGAAGGTTTCCAGCCGGAGGAGGGAGGATGAACAGGAGACGGTGCACGAGCACTCATGGTCCAGCCTGCTCGGCCATCCGTCTGTCACGTCCTCCACCCCGTCACAGATGCTCCCGTTCTCAGTGGCTGCGTCTCATGCCCCTGTGGTCTCCACTTGTGTCTCCCCCCAGGACCTTCGTTGGGCTGGAGGTCACCTCTGGCCACGCCCAGTTCCTGGACCTGGTTTCAGAGGTGGACAGAGTCATGGAGGAGTTTGACCTCACCACTTTCTACAAGGTAACCCACGGGGCCTTTTCTTCTCCAGCGGCCCCTTCTTCTTCTCAAGTAAAACCCGCCCCGGTTAGAGGCAAACCGAAGAGCCCTCCAGAACTTTCCCACGCCAGGTGTCCCCAGCGCCAGCCTTCAGGGGACACACCCCCGTGGAAGCTGAGGGGTCTGTGATGTGGTCAGGTGCAGCCCATCCGAAGGCCAACATTCCTTAGAATTCTTTTTTTATGCATCTTAAATATGCACAAGAGTTATGCCTTCTACTCCATAGTTTTTTGTTTATTTTTATATTTTTGTAAGAGGCGGTTTTCCTCAGTTTTGACACCCCAAAGGGTATTGCTTCATATACCTTCCTGCACCCCATGGTCTCCAGGGGTTCTGGAACTCCAAGCTGAGTATCAGGGCTTTAAAGGGCCGCTGGTTTTGCTTAATATCTTCTTTTCAAATCATGCTGAGATAGGCAAGTGTGAACCTGAATGGAGACAATGGTTGTTTCTTCTTCATCGTTTTAGACACTTTGATTTTTGTTCATCTCACCTTAAAAAGTGTGTCATCTGTCGAAGCGTTTTAGATCAGGACACAGGCTCAGAGCCTGGGTTCTCTCCCGCGTCCCAGATTCAGTGACTCCCCCCATAAGTAAAGGAAAGTCTCTGCGAACAGGACTGTCTCCGCTCGGGCTGCCACGACAAAATACCTTGCACTGGGCGACTTAAGCTCCGACACTTATTTCCTCCCAGCTGTGGGGCCTAGACGTCCAAGGTCAAGGTGTCCGCACGGTCAGTGTTGGTGAGGCGGCTCTTCCTTGTTTGTAGACAGTCGTCTTCTCACTGTGTCCTCACATGGTGGAGAGAGAGGGGAAGCCAGCTCTCAGGCGTCTCTTCTTATAGGGCGCGTATCCCATCATGAGGGCCCCACCCTCATGGCTAATTATCTTCCAAAGACCCCACCTCCAAGTACCATCCTATTGGAGGGTAGGGCTTCAGCATAGGAACCGGGGGGAACACAGTTGGGTCCAGGGCTATTTTGTTTACCTGTAGAGGGTGCTTGGGACCAACTCGGATCAGCACTGAGGGTCTCGCCCGTGGAGCCTTCCAGGGATCCAGCGAGAATGCCATGTCACAGATCTGCTGTGATGCCCGGGCCGGCCGTGGCACCTGGTGACCGCCCGCCTCCCTGCCCTTCCCCTGCAGGACCCTTCCTTCCACATCAGCCTGGCCTGGTGCGTGGGTGATGCTCGTCTCCAGCTGGAAGGCCAGTGCCTGAGGGAGCTGCAGGTGAGTTCCCAGAGCAGGAGCCCCGAGGGTGCTGAACTTCAGAGCGAGGGGTGTCGGGAAGCGGGAGGTGCTGATTGGCCCCGGGGGTGAGGTGCGCAGCCCTGCAGACTCTGAGGCCCCAGCCCAGACCTGAGCATCCGACCCGAGTTTCAACAAGCTCCCTCGGGACCTGTGCGCGCGATAAAACCTGAGCAGCGCGGCCCCAGAACACGAATCCGAGAGGGCGCTGCGGGCCTTCCCTGAAGTCCTAGGGTGCCCGGAGGTCAGAGGCCGGGATGCCCCCAGGGGCCCGGCAGGTGTTGGAAATGAGTGAACCGTGCCGGGTGTAAGGAACATCCACCTTCGTGGCCTTTCTCATACTGTGATGAGGAGGTGAAATAGTTCCCTCTCCCGTCGGCCCGTCGAGCTGCCGGCTCGCCTCCTCGGGTCAGGGAGGCGGTGGGAGTGTTGCCGTGCAGGAATGTGGCCTCGTGCTGCTACCACTCCTGTTTTTCCAGAGAAGCCAGAAACCCGGATTTTTATGTATCGTCTCCCTAGTTCCTGATGTTGGCAACCAATGTGTATGTTTTTCAAAAACATTTTGCAAGCCCAACAAAACCGGCATGCTAGGTGCAGCCATGGGCCTGCATCAAGCAGCCGCCCCAGCTCTTGGCCCGATCGTGCTGGATGGAGGTGGCCAAGAGCTTGCTGGGGGCTCCAGCAGACCCGGGTGCCCATCCTGGTTTTATTGGATTCTGTCCTGCAGGGCCCTGAGCAGCCACTCCCTCCTCTGCACAGTTGGGATGGCAGGGTCGACCTCACAAGATTGTGGAGCTGATAGGGCCTGGGGTCTGTGTGGCCTGGGGTCCCCCTTCAGCACCACCTCTGAAGGACCTCAGAAAGCTGTTTGTTTGCAGCGCCCGCCGGTCCCCCGAGTCCCCTAAAGTGACTGTCCCCTCCTGGCTCCCTCCTGTAGGAAATTGTGGACGAGTTCGAAGACTCCGAGGTGCTGCTGCGTGTGCACGCCGAGCAGGTCCGCTGCAAGTCCGGGAACAAGTTCTTCTCGGTGCCTTTGAAGTGAGCGCCAGAGGCCCTCCTCGTCCCAGGTCCCGCCGCAAGCCAGGCAGAGGTGGAGGAGCCTGCGCACACCTGCCTGGGAGGCCTGGTGGTCCCCAGGCCTGGTCCTCTCCCCGCCCTTTTGGGTTGCCGGTCCAGAGCTGCTGTGTTGTGGTCGTTCCCCAAAACCACCAGTAGAGGGCAGACGGGGCTCCCTAGCTCTAGATCTGTGGTTCTTATGCAAAAATATAGATAAAAATGGGGTCACCCGGTGAGCCCACCCATACTCAGCCAGAATCCCCACTGTAGTCCCGCCAACAAATGGCCCCTCCCCACCCCACCCCCACCCCCCACTCCCACACACCCCACGGCTCCCTCAGCTGTTTGCACTGCAATGCCCTTGGCTTCAGACCAGCCTTTTCAAAACCATGTGTCCTGGCTCATCCCTGCTCAAGCCAGGACGTAGGGTCCTTCAAGGGGTCTGTCACTCTCCCTCGCTGAAGCCTGTCCCTTCATCGCTAGTCCCAGCCCCTCCTACGCCAGCGAAGGCCATGTCAGGGCCAAGGCACAGGGTGCTAATTCGAGGTTCAGCATCAGCTTTCTCCATTCCTTCCCCCCAGTCGCCCCAGCCAGGTGCCTGGGGAGGCTCCAGCAGATGTGTCATTTTGGCCTCCCTGGCGGCTTCCAGCCAGGCCTCCAACGCTCTGCTGTGACCTCTGGTTTCCCAGCAGCTTTTCCCAAAGAGGCAGAGGCGCCTCCCCCATCCAGGGCTCGCTCTCTGGGACACGGACAGAGGGCCAGGGGCTGCCCAGGGCTTTTATTCTCCCAGCCCTCACGAGAGCAATGGACCGGTCCTCTCGGGTGGCCATCTGGATTTCCAGTGATGGATAAGGAGATATTTTTATGTTACAGTTTTAAATTATGTTTAACAAATAAAAATTACAGTTTGTATTTTGGGTTGCTTCTATCTAACTATGTGAAAAGATGATTCTTCTCCACCCCCCCAACCCCCCACCTTCTTCAGGTGCTTCACAGTTTGGGGGGACCCTGGAAGTCCGTTACGACTTCTAACATGGCCACGCGAGACATTCATGTTGGGGTGGGGTCACCCAGCCTGCCAGGCCCGCACACCAGCGAGGTCACACATGCCACATCGAGGCCAGGGCCAGGCATGAGGCTGGAGGTCGCCACCCCCATTCGTCATCGGTGTAAGAATAGACATTTAGCCAAAACCGGTTTGGCTCAGTGGATAGAGCGTCGGCCTGCGGACTGAAAGGTCCCAGGTTCGATTCCGGTCAAGGGCATGTACCTGGGTTGTGGGCGCGTCCCCGGTAGGAGATGTGCAGGAGGCAGCTGATCGATGTTTCTCTCTCATCGATGTTTCTAACTCTCTATCTCTCTCCCTTCCTCTCTGTAAAAAATCAATAAAATATATTAAAAAAAAAAAAGAATAGACATTTAGATACTAAAACGATTTCAAAAGCCCTTTCTGGGACCTTCTCGTCCGTTCCTCCCAATAAGCCCCCTGAAAGGTGAACTGGGGGGAATGATTATTCCATTATAGAGAAGAGCAGGTTCAATGACCAGCCCCAGGTCACGGGAGAAATCAGAGGCAGGCCCCGCCTCCACCCTCGCCTCCATCCTGCCCTGGTCAGGCCGGAGGGAAGGTGGGGAATGGGGGCCAGGCCTCCTGCACCTGCTTCCCAGTCGCTTGCCGAAGGTCCCTGAAGTCGCCTTCTGTGCCTGGTTCCCCAGCCCCACCACACTGATCTGCTGAGTCAACTCTGACTGGTCAGTCCGTTCTGGCTTTTGAGCTCACGCTGGAGATGGAGGAGCAGCAGCCAAGCGCCTCTCCTGGCACGGAAGGAACACGGCAATCCGGCTGTGCTATGCAGTCAGCAGTTACTGACGCCTGCTCTGTGCCAGGCCCTGACCTGGGCAGCTGGGTGAATCAGGCTCATCCGGGCCTCTGGATGCTCACAAGGGGGGGCAGGGGATGCACAGGCGGGGTGCACCGAGCAGAAGCCCCCTCCCCAGCTCTGTACGGTTCAGCCACCCCATTTCCTGCAGGCTGCCGGTTCAGGATGGAAGCCGGCCTCCCACAGGCGGGTTCCATGGGCACAGACCAGCTGACTTTCCGCATCAGGGACACTGTCTGGGGTGCCTGCTCTTCCTGGGAGGGGCTGGGTGTGATTAGCACCTCCATCCACAAACTGGGAGGACTGGACCTTGGTGTGTGTGTGGGAGGCGGGGCGCGGGGTGCGAGAGGTGCGAGAGGATGGGGTATGGATGGAATGAGCGTGGGGCAACTTTGAGAAACGGGCCAAGATCAATAACCGGCTCGTCAATGGAGAATGGAAGGTGGTGACAGAGGGAGGAAGTAGGAGATTCACTGGGGGAGGGGCGGAGGCCGGCAGGGCGGCAGGGGCTTGGCAGGCGCCCAGACCTGGAGTGCGCGCTGACAGTGCAGAAGCCGCTGGGGCGCTTCCTTAAGAGGCGATGTGTCTGATGCTCCGATGCTCCCGACTCTGGCAGGACCAGAGCGGCCGGTCCGCCCCAGGCAGGCCGATCTGCCCCAGGCAGGCTGCCCGCCCCAGGCCAGGCTGCCCGCCCCAGGCCAGGCTGCCCGCCCCAGGCCAGGCTGGCGTGGAGTAAAGACAAGCTGGAGATGGGGATGTTATCACACCAGGGAGGGTGCAAAATCAACACATCTGGCCTCGGTGTCCTCAGATGTTCCCCGCAGGGCAGGGAGAGGATCCTCCCTCGCCTGGTTGGCCCGCTTCCACCTGGCACTCTGGGCTCTCCACCCCGCTCAGCAGAGCAGACCACCCGAGCTCTGCTTCCCAGGGCGAGGGAAATTACCTCGTCTTGTTTGTTTATTCTTGGTCTTGTGGTACCCGGAGCCTGAGAGGCCTGTGGGGGTGCAGGGTGGGGCGGGTGGGGGTGGGGGTGGGGGCCCTGGGCCTGGTTCCCATCCACAGTGCTTTGCTTTACCAAACAAGGGGCCTCGGCCACTCCCTGAACCAGAACCTTCCCTTTACAAATGGGGAGACAACCCCGCAGAGGGGCAACCACTTGCTCGCGACTGAATCCGACGGAGCCGTAAATCAGTGCGGGGCAGGAACCCCGAGAACCCGGTGTCTACTCCAGAGCTGTTCCGGGCACCCCCTCATACCACCAGGGTCTCAGAAGGAGAGTGTGCTGCGAGATGCCATGTCTGGGCTTTCATTCAGAAGACTCCACGGGAAAGGGATGGGGGAGGCTAAGCTCTAGACCAGCGGTTCTCAACCTTCCTCGTGCCGCGACCCTTTCATACAGTCCCTCATGTGGTGGTGACCCCCAACTTCATTGTTACACATTGAACATCATTAAAGCATAGTGATTCATCACAAAAACAATATGTCATTATAGATGTGTTTTCCGATGGTCTTGGGCGACCCCTGTGAAAGGATCATTCAACCCCCAAAGGGGTCGCCACCCGCAGGTTGAGAACGGCTGGTCTAGATGAACCGATCTGGTAAAATGTGGATAATGCTTAGAGCTGGCTGACGGAAGGGCCGGGGTTCACACCTCTCGGTCCCTCTGGTCCCCTCGGGCCTTGGGTGCTGGCCAGACCCTGGAGAGCCACAGAGCCCTGTGATGGATGGATGTACAAACTCACCTTGGGCCCCGAGCTACCTGTAGGAGCCAGGACCCATCACTGGGAACTTCAAGGTCTGGTCCCAGGAATGCCATCGCCTTCAGACAGGACTTACACTAGAGGAAGCTCCAGCCAAGAGAAAAACAATGACCAAACTGGTTTGCCATAGGCCCCTACGCGCATGGTTCCTAGGCACCTCTCTTTCCTACGTCGCAACCTAAATTCAAACTTTAAAAAAAAAAAATTTGGCTGCTTGGGAATACATAGTGGGAAAGATGGCAAGGCGTGCAGTTAAACTGGGACGACCCTGTTGTTCATGTCTGACGTCTACTGTACATTTCCCAAAAGGAAATTTCAGAGCAAAAAAAAAAAAAATTTAGAAATCCATTTCCCAAAGGAGGGACCCCCACAGAGAAGTTTGTCCGTGGAAAGGGGTGGAATTGCCCCACCTTTTCTCCAAACCCCGACTTCCTTGCCCCAAGCAACCTCGGTCAAACCCCAGGTAATGCCCACCCATTGTTGGTGCTGACAACAATTCTGCCTTTGACCAAACTTCAGCCTGGCCCCCTGAGCCCTCCACCCAACAAGGCCCAGGCATGTACTTCTAGAATCCAGTTTCATCTAGAATCCTGCTGATCAGATTAGCAAGAAACCTCCACCCCTGGTTACCTGATCCAACTCCCCATCCCCACTGCCCCCCCCCACGTGATCTGATCACCCTGATAGCCTGCCTTCGCCCAGAATCCCCCTGGGCCTGACCTCGTCTCCTCTGGGAGAGTTCCCATTCATCAATGCCCCCCCCCACACACACACACAATCTGCTCCTAGTTGATAAATCCCCACTTGTTCTGGTTGTATTTGGAATTGAACCCCATTCTACATTGGAATCTCTCCCTTTTGCAATGGTTTCTCTCTCTCTCTCTCTCTCTCTCTCTCTCTCTCTCTCTCTCTCTCTTTCTCCCTTCTGCAATAGATTTTTGAGTAAAATCCATCTTTACCACTTTAACTTCTGTCAACTCTGGTTCTCTGTTACAGTTCTTCGTGCCGTTACTGGGACCTGGATCATAACCATCGGACAGTGCGACCTAGACCTTTGCCTCCATCCAGTCTGCTTGCCCCCACCCCCACCCATGATTTCCCAGCGTCATTCAAAGCCAGAAGGACTTGAGGGACTGACTCTGCCCCATAACCCAAGGTTTGTTAAACAAAACACGTCTGGTCCCCACTCCTAGTCTATGCAATACTCCCCTTCTGGCTGTCAAAAAACCAAACAGGCAAGGGCACGCGTTAGTCCGAGATCTGCGATCTATCAATGAAGTCGTCAAACCCAGATTTGCCTCGGCACCTAATCCCAGCACTATCCTGTCGGATGTCCCTTCCAACACCCAGCGTTCCAGTCCTTATTCGTGTTCCGTCTGGTTTAGGACCCCCTTTGTACGGCATCCCAAGTCCTCGGGACACAGAACACCTTCCTAAGCCAGCCGTGAGCCAGGGCCACAAGGTGGCTAGAGACAATCTCCAACTGTTCTCTCTGTATCTGGGTCATGATATTTCAGCGGCAGGTAACCTGTCTCCACAGACAGAGCCTCTACAGTTCAACATTTTCTCCTCCCAGAAAATGACCACGGAGAAGTGTTTTAGGTCTTGTGGGGTCCGATGTGGATGCCTCATTTCTCCATGACTGCCTCACTCCTCTATGCCGTGACTAGGGAAGCATCCCCAGACCCAGGAGACAAAGGGAGACGGACAGAAAGATAGAAACATCAATGATGAGAGAGAATCATCCATCAGCTGCCTCCTGCAGGCTCCACGCTGGGGATCGAGCCCGCAACCTGGGCATGTGCACGGACCGGGAATCGAACTGTGACCTCCAGGTTCATAGGTCAATGCTCAACCACTGAGCCACACTGGCCGGGCAAGGGATCTCCTCTTCCACCTCCCATCCTTGGACTTCTCAGTTCCTCCCTGCCTTTGGCTTGTGCATGAAGCAGAGGGTCATGCCCTTGGAATGTTATCCCTGAAACATAATGGACACCAAAGACCCCTGGGATATTAGTTTGGCCTTTGACCCAGAGACCAAGCATATCCCCCTGTGAGCCATGGCTGCAACCACCACACTCGTCTAAGCTACCTCTGATGTAGTATTAGGTCACCCGCTTGACATACACATTCCGTAGGCTATGCAGACCCCATCGCTTCATAAAATATGCGGCACTTTTCTGCGTCTCAGCTTACCTCCTATGAAATCTTACTCCTTCCTCCCTCTCCCATCACCATACATCACTGTCACTGTCTTAACCCTGCCTCCTTTGCCCACAGGTGGGACGCCCCACAACTGTATTATTCACACCAGATCATTATCCTGTCCTAGGCTAGCTTTACCAGAAAACCCCCTCTCCCAAGCTGACCTTCCTCTTCCCGTCCCTGACTCTCACCTCCCGAAGGAGGCTGGATATGCCGTGACAGTCCAACATGAAGTTCTAGAACACCGAGCCCTGCCCAGTGCCAAATCAGCCCACGTCACTGAATTCGTGGCTCTTACGCGGCTTGCACAGGAGCAGAGGGAAGGTTAACATTCACGCTGATATCCGCTGTGCCTTTGGGCTGGTGCCTGGTTTGGGTATGTTATAGAAACACGGGGGATTCTTGACAGCAGCTGGTACCCCAGTAACAGACGGACCCCAAACAGCATAATTTCTAGAGCATTGTTACTGCCCCAGCAGATCACTGCAGTTAAAACTGAGGGACAGCCCTGGCCAGTGTGGCTCAGTTGGTTGGGCACTGTCCCATGCACCAAATGGTTGCCAGTTCGATTCCCAGTCAGGGCACATGCCAGGTCCCGGGCTCAATCTCGTGCAGAAGGCAGCCAATAGATGTTTCGCTTTCATGTCTATGCTGTGTGTGTTTTTTTTCTCTCTCTCCCTCTCCTTTCCTCTCTCTCTAAAAATCAATTTAAAACCTTTAAAATAAAAAGAAACCTGAGGGACACAAAAAATTCAGATGAGGCCTGAGGAAATAGATGGGCTGATAAATATGCTAAATTAGCAGCCTCGTCCCCCACCACCCAAGAAATCCAAGTGGTTCCCAAGCCTGGGACCATGCCCCATGCATGATTCACGTCCCTAGCAAGACAGAGCAGGACAGCACGAGATTTTATCACGCTACTCAGAACGATGGCAACTTAAAATATACGCCTTGTTTTTTTAATCCTCACCCCAGGTTATTTTTTCCATAGATTTCTAGTGAGCGTGGAAGGGAGGGAGGAGGGGGAGAGAGAGAGAGGGAAACATCAATGTGAGAAAGACACATCGATTGGCTGTCTCCCCCACATGCTCTTACTGGAGCTGGGGAACCTGCAACCAAGCCCTTGACCCCCGGTCCACAGGCCAATATTCTAACCACTGAGCCAAACTGGCCAGGGCACGTATGCATTGTTTCTTCCTGGAATTTTCCACTTAATATTTTCAGACCACAGCTGACCGCAGGTACCTGAAACCATGGAAAGTGAAATCACAGATAAGGGGGGGGGACAACCACATTCATTGCTTAGGCAGTTGACCTTGCAATCCACCTTGTCCCTGATTAACCACTGGCCTTGACCTGGTGACTCCCCAACTATGAGAAACCGAGCTCCATGTTCTCCATCCTGGCATCGCCCTTCACGGGACCCTGGCTGCAGAAGGGGGCACTTGCACAGTGATCGGAAGCGACTGCCGCACCTCTGTCCCCTGCAACCCACCTGACATCTTTGCCGTATCGGAGAAATGCCCGCATCACCGCGGAGGAAGGGCAACAGGTCACCGACTTCTTCCAGTCTGTCCATGAAGGTCTACAAGGCTGGGGCACACGAGCCGGTTCAGCCTTTAATCTTCGTCTTTCCGTTTATCTTCAAAGTATCCCTCCCATGACATGGCTTGTGGGTCATATAGTACAGCCATCATCCACTGTCACCAAGTCTCAACAGATGGTCCAGCTGGTTCTAAGGTAACAAAGGCAACCAAGTGAGACATGGACTTAACGTTGTTCAGAGCAAAAAAGAACAGTTCTTCCCTTGAACAAGAGGGGACTGCAAGGATTCTTTGCTTGATCAGCCTTTAGTGGCGCCCCTGAGCCCTCTCCCCAGCAGCGTCCGTGCCTGTACTCTCTGTAGGATCCAGTTGTAGCAAGAAACCTGCTAAGTCAGTTTAATGAGAAATCCTCACCCTTAATATCTGGTCAACCTCTAGAACCCCACTGCCCCCCCGGGTGATATCTGATCGCCTCGGCCAGAATCCCCCCCAGGCTTGATGTCTCCTCTTAGTCATTTGCCATCCACCAATGCCCTACCCTTTGCTCCTCAGCTGTACGTCCCCACTTGTTACTGGTTGTGTTGGGAATCAGGCCCAGTTCTATACTGAGTCTCTCTTCCTCTATTGCAATCGTTTTTTGTTTTCGTTTTCTTTTAATTTTTTTTTATTGATTTCAGAGAAAAGTAAGAGGGAGAGAGAGAGAGAGAAACATCAATGTGAGAGAGAATGATCTATCGGTTGCTTCCTGCACACCCCAGACTGGGGATCAAGCCTGCAACCCAGGCATGTGCCCTGATGGGGAATCGAACCATGACCTCCTGGTTCATAGGTTGATGCTCAACCACTGAACCACACTGGCTGGGCTTGTTTTGTGTTTTAAATTCTATCTTTGCCGCTTTAACTTCAGTCTGTTCTCTTTAATGGTGCTCTTTTTTCCCACCTGGCAGGTGGGTGAACAAGCCAATTTATCAAACTCTGCCAGATCTCTGCCCATTTCCGGGAGGTGAGGAGGGGATTTGCGGGGGGGGGGGGGGGGGGGGGCGGAGAGTTCAAGAGAAAGCTCCTGTGGTGAGGAAAGCTCCCATTTCCGGGCTGGGAGGTGGCAGAGGGGAAGGAAGGTCTCCCGGCTCCTGCCCTGCGGGGCGCCTTCACATCCAACCCCTGACACCGACGTGTTGGGCCAGGGCTGTGCTTGCTGTGAGCACACCGCCTCTTCAGACTCTGGACTAGGGACCTCAAGGCTTTTGATGTTTGAGGTCCACATGGAGGGCAGGGTTTAATCTCGCCCTGCAAGCTCCACTCGATGGCGGGAAGATTTGCCCCCCAGCCCAGCACCATGTCAGGCCCAACTGTCACAGTTCACTGGCACAACGTAGTGTCCTCCTCTTGGGAACCTGAGGTGTGCCAGGCCCGGGACCGGAAGCACTCCTAACCCTCGGCCCACGTCCCAGGTAAGGACACGGAGGCCCAGGAAAGTGAAGCCACGTGCCCACGTGCCCCAGGTCAGAGGGAACGCAGGTCGCTACCTGCCCCTCCTAAACGCGTGCGTGGTCTCCCTGCAGGCACACGCAACATCCCCAACCCCTCCCTTTGCAATTAAGAAAAGTCACTGGGAGAGGCAAAGACTGGAGGGGTTTTGAGAAAACAACAAATCCCTAGATTTTGTTTATCTTTTGTTGTTGCTGCTGCTGCTTCAGCCTAAAACAGGATACTGGGTCCTTCCTCCCAGCCCTCCTTCCTGCCCACCCGTAGCCTCAGTAGCCCCACCCACCCCCCGGGTGGGAGCAGTGGGAGTCTTCGTTTCTCCTTACCCGCTCGGCCGGGGGTCACTTTAGGGATCCACCCCACTCTCCAAAGGCAGGGATCGGAGTGAAGGAGGTGGGCTGGGGAGGATTCCCGCCGCCTGGAAGGGGTGAAAGGACCGCCTGTCCGGCCCCACCGCCGGCACCTGCTACCAAGAAGCTTCCGCCGAAGACACCGCCCCCGGCCCCCGCCCCCCGCCCCCCGCCCGCGGCCGCGCGCAGACAGAGCACTGGCCCTTTAAGAGCCGCGGCGACCGCGCGCGGGGAGGAGGGCTGGGAGCGCCCCAGCTGCGCCGAACTCGCCGGGGACGTCGGGCTCCGGCTCCCTGGCTGGCTCATCGCTCTGACCGGCTCCCTGCGCCTCCTCCCGGGACTGCGCGGGGACCCGGGCCCGATCGGGCGCGGGGCGAGCAGGGTCCCCGGGCGGGAGGCGCGCGCTCTGGGCAGCGCCCGGCCCCGGGCATGGACAGAGAGAGCTGGGCGCGCAGGGGGCGCCGCGGGACCGGGCGGCCGGAGCGCTGAGCCAGACAAAGGCTCGGGAGTTGCAATTGCTCTCGGGAGCCGGGCCCCGGGCGCCCAGGCTGCGGGACCCGGCGGCTGGCGGCTCTGGCCGGCCCTCTCCCCCGTGGGCCGGCTCCGCGTGCCCGGATCTGCCCTGCCCGCTTCTCCGCGGGCGTGGGAATTTGCCGAGGGGACCTCTGCGGCTTCGGCGGGGACCGGGACCGGGAGTCCGTCTGCCGCGCGCCCGCCGGGCGGGGAGCCAGGGAGCGTCGCAAGTTTCCGAGCCGCGTGAAGGGACACGGAGCGGGCGAGCCCCGCGTGCGGCGCTCCCGGCCGGGCTGGCCGCGCCGAGCATGGGCAGCGAACGGAGCGCGCCCGGACGGCCGTCCTGGGCGGGCAGCCTCCCTGGCGGCCGGGAGGCGGCGGCGCGGCCGCGACTGCTGCCGCTGCTCCTGATGGCTCTGGGCTGCCTGGGCCCCGGCGCAGCGGAGGACGCAGAAGTCAATGCCGAGGTAAGGACCCCCGCCCGCACTTGGCCGGGGACTGGGAGACTTGGGGGGCAGGGAAGGAGCCACGCCCGCAGGCTGCGGCCGGGAGGTAGAAGCGAGGAGACGAGCCCCCCAGTCCCTAGGGATGGGGGGGGTCGCAGAAAGGGGCCAGGCACGCTGGCCCTCCCCAGCTCTCCCCGTGCAGTGCACCTCTTCCCAAACCCTGGGGGCGTAGGGCTTGCCTCCCTTCCCTACCACTCCCCTGCCCTGGGCGCTGCTCCGCCCCAGCCCGGGTCCGGGAGCCGCTTCTGACGCCCCCAGCCCTTGCTCGCCTCCTTCCTCCCTCCCTCCCGGCGGCCGATTCCTCGAGAGCCCTGCGGGCGCCGTGACGTTTTTTGCGAGTGGGGTGGGGGCTGCCCTGGGGGAGCACGGGCTGAGCAGGCGGCGCCCCCGCGTCCCCGCCTAGAAAGCATCTGGTCTGGGGGACACTGAGGCACTCGCGGGGGCCGGGATGAGGAAGGGGATGCGAACCTCCGAGGCCGCAGACTCGGGTGGAAGGGGCGCTTTGGCGACTTTCTTGGGCTCTTGGACCGAAGCCGCGCCACGGCCAGGTTGAGTCCGAGAGAGAAACCCAGGCTCCCCGGCGCTTCCGAGCCACCGGAGTTTCCGCGCCCGAGGCTCCTTTGCGCAGAGGACGGGCTCCGCACATCTTTTCACCCCGAGCCCGTCCGTCTGACGTCGGACGGGGCCCCCACTCTGGGTCGGTCCGGTGGGTGATCAGGTGCGGCCTCCCAGGGAAGAGCTGGGTCTAAGTGCCAGCGGCTCCATGGAGTCGCCCAGCGCCATCCTTCGGGGCAGGATAGTGAGGGCACCAGCTCCATTGCCCCAAATTAAAAGTGGGGTCCACTCTTTCCCGACTTCTTTATATATATATGTATGTATTTTTTTTTTTTTGATTTCAAAGAGGGAGAGAGAGATAGAAACATCCATGATAAGAGAGAATCATGGATCGGCTGCCTCCTGCAAGTCCCCCACTGGGGATGGAGCCCACAACCCGGGCATGTGCCCTTGACGGGAATCGAACCTGGGACCTTTCAGTTCGTAGGCCGACGCTCCATCTACTGAGCCAAACCGCCTAGGGCCCGACTTCTAAGATCCGGTTCCCTGCGGGGACTAGGAAGGGAGAGTGGACCGATGGCAGGGGAAGACCGCCTCTGCGCTCCCCGGGTAGGCTCCGGCCTCGGTGCCCTTGAGCCGGCCTGAAGCCTCCCGCTGCCCGGCTGAGCGCCGGTTCTCCCAGCCCCCAGCGGCTTCCCCACATCTCCCTGCTGCCTGGGAGATTTTCCGATGGAAGTCTGCCTCTCCCCGCCCGACTTTAATAAAAGCTTGGAGGAAGGGCAGGGAATTCCTCCCGGCTCAAGTTACACCTCTCCGCCAGTTCCCCACCTGCTCTTCCCTTGCTCCTCGCCTGGCCAGGGAAAGCTGCAGGGAGCCGGGCGCTGGCAGGAGGTGGAGTGGGAGCCCAGCCCATGCCTGGTCCAGCTGCCCACCCCCCCATTCATAGGGGCAGGCACTCAAGGGGCTTCTGCGGGTGGGGCTTGCCCCTCAGCCTGTGAGCCAGGTACCCAGTGAAGTGTCTGGACCCACCTGCCACTCTCTGGAGGGGAGAGCTAAAGGATGGCCAGTCACAGACCCGCCCTGGAGCCGCTTTTAATCCACTAAGGCAGTGGTTCTCAACCTTCCTAATGCCGCGACCCTTTAATACAGTTCCTCACGTTGTAGTGACCCCCAATTTCATTGTTACAAATTGAACATAATTAAAGCATAGTAATTAATCAGAAAAACAATATGTAATGATATATGTGTTTTCCGATGGTCTTAGGCAACCCCTGTGAAAGGGTCGTTTGACCCCCCAAAGGGGTCTCGACCCACAGGTTGAGAACCGCTGCACTTAGGAACGGCATGGCGGCACAGGAAGCGATTACTGGCCACGTGGGAATTTGGTGGCCGTGCATGATGAAGTGTCATCTTAGATGGCCAGGCGATAGGTCCTCGGACCTGTGGTCTGCAGGACTTCCTTCTCTCCTTCCTTTGCTTCTGCTCCTCTATCACCCAGTCCTCTCCCAGGGCCAGACAGGGGTCACAGACCATGGCCCTCAGCCTTTGGTGGCATTAGCTAGAGCAGTGGTCGGCAAACTGCGGCTCGCAAGGCACAGGCGGCTCTTTGGTCCCTTGAGTGTGGCTCTTCCACAAAATACCGACTTCTGTGCATGGGCCATGAAGTTTCAATCGCACTGTACGTTGCGCGCCCGCACGTGGTATTTTGTGGAAGAGCCACACTCGAGGGGCCAAAGAGCCGCATGTGGCTCGCGAGCTGCAGTTTGCCGACCACGAAGCTAGAGATTCTGAGAGTGACCTGCAACCTCTCTCTGGGGGAGAATTATGGGTTGGCTGTTGCTGAAAGAGACTGGAAGGTTTAGGGGGCCCAACGTGGAAACCGAGGTAGATGGAGGGCTAGAGACAGGGGGCTTGTCCCTGCTCCTGGGATTGGCTTTGGGGTACAGACTGTTCCTTGGAGTTGCACCAAGTTTGGCCAGATCTAGGCCCAAAGAGTTGAATGGCTTCAGCAGCCAGTGCATTTGCCAGAAGGCTTGGGAACAATTGTCCACGCTCTCCGAGACCAGCCTCTGAGACTCCTGGGCCTGGCCTGCACCCTGTGTCCAGAGCCTCCCTCCCCTAGGGAAGGGCTCTGGTCCTCGCCCCAGAACCCCAAAACTCCAGGCTTCAGGTCGGGTCATGGCTGGCGCCTTCTCTGAGCATCCTGGTAACTGAGCCAAGGCCAGCCCCTCCCCCTCCCAGGCAGAAACCACAGGAGTTTCACTAGACGAGGATCCAGGAGTCTGGCATGTGCTAGGAGCTGGCAGGCACCTGCAACCTGCCAAGCCCCTGCCTGGAGAAGGCTGTCTTTCTTTTTTTTTCTTTTTAAATATATTTTTATTGATTTCAGAGAGGAAGGGAGAGAGAGAGAGAAACATCAGTGATGAGAGAGAATCATTGACCACGGCCTCCTGCACGCCCCACCCTGGGGACTGAGCCCACAACCTGGGCATGTGCTCTGACCGGGAATCGAACTGTGACCTCCTGGTTCATAGGTCAGTTGCTTAACCACTGAGCCACACCAGCTGGGCAAGGCTGTCTTTCTTGAAGAAGCCACCGCTGAGTTACTCTGCCCTGTCCCACTCTCTCCCTTGGACGCCAGGTGCCAGTCTCCAGCTGTTCTGGGCTGGAGCCCGACCCCCCTGCCTACATGCAGGCCTCACCTGACTGAGGTAGCAACTGTAGCTCCTGGCCTTTCCCCCAGCCCCCCAAACACACCCCTGCCCCCGCCCCAAGAGTCCAGGCCCCCTTTCAGATCCGTCCCACTCTTGCTGGCTATGGCACCTGGCCTGCTTACTAGTAAATGCTTTTGGTTTCACCAGAGAAGCTATGGTCTCTTTCCACTGGCCCCCTCCTCCCCAGGTATAATCTCAGGCCCTCAGCCAGCCCCTACAGGTGACTCAGGCTGCCAGAGGTCACAGGTATGATGCAGCTGCCACGAAAGCATGGGCACACTCATCTTCCCTGACAGACTCCTTCCTGTGTACCTTTCTTGTCCCTACCTGGCTGCTGAGCAGAACGAGCAAAAGGAAGGGTGGGGGGTCAGCTTGAATTCTGGTTTTGACCTTCAGATCCGACTGGGGAGCCATAGCCCCAGGTGTCCTGTGCTCCCATCTCTGCGGGCACTTCCATGCTGGCCACCCCCTCCTACACTCTGATTAATACCCCTTCTTAAATACGGAGCAGAAACTCCAGAGGCCTGGGCCGGCCCTTGAGGAAAGTGAGCCTTATCATTGGCAACCCTTCTCTTCTCCCACCCATCCCTTCTTTCCAGTCTGTTCTCTTTCTACCAACAAACCATCCCTCCACGGTGTATCTGCAAACCCCCAGAGAACTGGGTTGATGGATGCCGCCAGGGGCCCAGGGTCCGATTGGGCCGTGCCCCTCATGCCCAGCCCTTTGCCAGGTCCCTGCTTTGGGGCTGCTTTGGGGTCCCCTCAGTCAGCTGCCTCCTTGAAGGGTGCCCTCCTTGTTTGAACAGTGCATCCGTCTGACCTGCACATTCCAACCTTTGGACAAACACCTCACCTTGCTCCACCCAAGAAGGGCGGAGAGGAAATGACATAGAAACACACCTAGAAATGACATAAATAGAAACGTGCCCCCCCCCCCAAGAAGCCTTCCTCCGAACCCCAGCATCCACTGCCCAAGTTCTCTGATGCCAACTCAGAAGGGCAATGCTGGCCAGAATGGATAAGCCCCTCCCTGCTAAGTGCTGGGTTCTGGCTGCCCCCTCCACTCCCCTTTTGTTGCTGCTCCAGATGTGCCCTGCCATCGTCACCTCTGCCCAGCTGGGAGCTGGACTTCTGTGAGGCCAGCTGTGGTCAGCAGACATTAAAGTTGGTGCTATAGACTGAATGTGTCACCAATGCCCGCCCCCCCAAATTCATATGCTAAAATCTAACTCCCAAGGTGATGATATTAGGGCCTTTGGAAGGTGGTGAGGTGATGAATAGAGAGCCAGCATGAATGAGATTAGTGCTCTTATAAAAGCTGGCCCAGCCCTAACCGGTTTGGCTCAGTGGATAGAGCATCGGCTTGCGGACTCAAGGGTCCCAGGTTCGATTCTGGTCAAGGGCATGTACCTTGGTTGTGGGCACATCCCCAGTGGGGGGTGTGCAAGAGGCAGCTGATCAATGTTTCTAACTCTCAATCCCTCTCCCTTCCTCTCTGTAAAAAATCAATAAAAAATATTTTAAAAAATAATAAAAAAAAAAAGCTGGCCCAGAAAGCTCCTTGCCCCGCCCACCATATGAGAACAGTGAGCAACCAGGAAGTGTGTAACCAGGAAGAGGGCCTGCATGGATCCTGAGTGTGGACTCTAGTCTCCAGAACTGAGAAATAAATGTCTGTTATGATAAGCTACCCAGCTTATGATATTTTTGTTATAGCAGCCCAAGTCGACTGGGATAGTTGGCATCCTTAGTATCATCCCAAGATCTATGTGGCTCACTTGGGCCTGGAGCTGTGTTCTCCGAGTCACAGAAGCAGAGAGGGGTCAGGGGCTCCCTGTTTGGAGCCTTCTCCATCACCAAAAGGGTCCTGGGAAGACTCCATAATGAATGTGAGGACCTGGGACCCCGAAGGTGGCCGAACACTCTAGGCCTGTGGCACACAGTAGGTGCCATCTGGCAAGATGAGCCCCAGAAAGACCTGGTTCCAGGATGCCTGGGCCCTTTGGGGGAGGGAGCACAGAATTTGCAGCCCGGGGCAAGAACAACAGAGATGTTTGAGAGGGACATGAATCGGAGAGACAAGGAGGGATGCCTCGGCCCGATCCCATTCCCCATGGGGGGACAGCAGGAAACAAGACATTCAACCTCCAGCATCTGGACTGACAGGTGAGGGCCTGGGTCCCAGCCATGAGCCAGCCTTGGTGGACGCCCCCATCCCATTGCCATCTGATGGCTGAGCTACCGGAGCCATGGCGCCTGGAGACCAGAGTCCAGATCAGCTCTCAAGCTAGTCCTTGGCTCCGGACACCACCCTGTCCTTCTCCCAGGAGCGACTGCACCCTCGGGGGTGAGAGCCCAGCTTCCTGTCCAACACTTGTGAGCATGGCCCCTGGCACGTAGGAAGCGCTTGCAGAATGGTGGCAGAGCAGTGACCGTGAGGAGCAAACAGCATTAGCTACCGAGCAAGTCGTCGAACCCATCTGAGCCTCAGTTTCCCTATCTCCAGAATGAGACTAGTGAGCGCATCTCCTGGGTGGAGTCAGTGGGGAGAGTCCTTGCGCATTAACGTGTAAAATGCTGACCAACCGCCGTGCGCCGTGGCCTCACCTGGGCCCAGCAGGCTACCATGCTTTTTTGAGCACCTTCAACACATTTGGTTCTGTCCTGCTGGGCCCCAGCCAGGTGGGAAGGAGATGGTGGAGGTGGGGCTGGCTGAACCTGGAGCCCTCCCCCTCTCCAGTCCGGCCACCCAGGCTCTGCCCTGTGGACACCCCCATCCAGGAGATTAACACCTATGAGGGTTTCCAGGTGAGGCCCAGGCCTGGCCCCCCGCCAACCGGAACCACTAGCAAACAGGCCTCTTTCACCCCACCCTGCCCACCACTGGCCAGAGGACCCTGCTGTTTCTTGCTCCGGGTTAAGGAAAGCCCCAGGTTAAGGAAAGCCCGGCAGGCTGGGAGGCCACAAGGTAAGGAAGGGGCAGGAACACAGGCCGCCAGCCTCTTTCCTGCTTCTATGGCTCACAGCCCCGCACCATCCCCCCCAGAGCCCCTTCCCCCACCCGCAGCTTTCCCTTCTCGAAGGGCAGTTCTAGAATTGCTCGAATATGGACCGTGCTGCTTCTGAAGGTAGTAAATCACCCGCCAAGGACGGGGTGGCCTGGCCGGCGCCCCCTTTCCTCAGCGGCCTTGGAGCTGGTTAGGTCACCTGTGCTGTCACCCTTGTGCGGCCGAAGCAGTCCGGACCAAGGGGCAGATGGCACGGGCAGGTTTCTGCTCTGCCTGAGGAAGGGCCAACCATCAAGGCTGCCCGAAGATGGAACGGGCCACCTTGGTGGCAGTGAGCCCCCCATCTTTTCAGGGGAACAGGCCTGATGGGACCCTAGCCCAGTGGTGGCCCATGGAGGTTTCTGTGAAGTAGTTGGATTTGATGGCTTTGAGGTCCCTTCCAGCCTGAGACTGGGGGAGCCTAGGCCTGGCTCAGACCCCTGCGCAGGTTTGGGCCCAGCGGGCCTGGGGTGCATGCCCTGCCTCTGCAGCGTCTGTGACTCCCCCAGGCTCATCATCCCGCTCTGTGCCCGGCATGGCCTTGGCTTGCTCCCAAGAGCCCTCAGACTGCGACGCGGGGGTGGGGAGGAGCACAGCAAGGACCGAGCGCCCTGAAGGGCCAACGAGATGCCTTTGTGCCTCTCTGGGCAGCCCCGCCAGGGTGACACGCCACGGAGAGCCACGGGTGACAGAAGCAAAGCAGAGCCCTGCGGACCGACCTTATCGCACAGGTTCTGATAAGGCCGGTGGGAGGAGCCGGCTGTGGTGACAGCCGCAGCCCTCGCCCCCTGCCCCCACGGCTGTGCTTAATGCACGGCATTGATCCATCTGGAAGCTCCTTCCCAGACACACCCTCCCTGCGGGCCTGCCTTGGCATTGTCTCTGCAGCCCCGGGGGGCAGCCCAGCTGACATGGCCCAGTGCCCAGACCCAGCCAGAGCTGGGGAGCGTGGGGAGGATCAGACGCCCTCCCCCAGGGCTGTGCGGGGCACTGTTCCTGGGAAGGGCCGGAGCCCGGTGTCCCCAGCCTCCGGCCAAGCGGGGCTGGTGCTGTTTCGCACGCAGCCTGGTCCAGTCGTTCTGCTTGTGGGCTCGAGCTCTAGCCAGATCGGCTGTGCGACCCTGGGTGGGCCACGCACCCTCTCTGAACCTCACTCACCGTTTGTATAACGGGAATGGGGTTCTTGTGAGCGTTGACCGGATGGCCAGCCCACAGCAGTCTCGGCCCTGGCCTGCTGCATGTATGGCTTCTGCTAGGGGCAGGGGGCCAGGGATCCCCTCAGACACCTGATGGCCCCACATCTCCTTGCCTGGACCCAGCCACTCACCTGAAGTACCTGTGCACACATGTGGAGCTCCAGAAAGAAATGGCTGAAGGAGCCAGGTGGGCGGGGTCTTCAGGATGGGCTGCAGGTAGGAGGGGCCTCATGGCTCCAGAGTTCGCTTTAGAACCTTCCCTGCCTCCCACTGAATGACCCTCGTGGAGGAGGGCCCTCTGTTCTGCTGCTTACTGACATGCCCAAGCCTCAGTGTCCCCAGCTGAGAAACCAAGTTCCACCTGCTTGGCCCTCCACCTGTGAGACTAGGTGCCCTGCCGGTGTGGCTCAGTGGTTGAATGTCGACCTATGACCCAGAAGGTCATGGTTTGATTCCCGGTCAGGGCACATGCCTGAGTTGCAGGCTTGATTCCCCGTGGGGGGCGTGCTGTGGTTCTCTCTCATCATTGATGTTTCTGTCTCTCTCTTCCTCTCCCTTCCTCTCTGAACTCAATGAAAATATATGTATTTTTCAAAAGGCCTCCCCTAATCCCATGCCCTCTGCTGGGCTCTGAGGTCCTCCCTGCAGACAGGCCCAACTCGCTCCCCTCCCCCAGCCCAGGGCCCCAGCCTGAGCCTCCCCCTCCCTGCCCTCCTGTCACTCTGCAGACACTGCTAATCAGCCCGGGGTGCCTGTGATTGAGCTCCCGGAGATATTTTTACCTTATGGAAATAAGTGATGTCAGGTGCCCTCGCTGTAGGCAGCAGCCCCACCTCCAGCTGATCGTTTCCCTGCGGAGCTGAGCATCATGGCCTGACCTTCTAGATCTCTCCAAGCCTCTTCGGGAAAATCGTCCATTAAGGGTGGCGGGTGTCCCCCCTTAGACACACACCCAGGAACTTTGGGAGCAGTTTCCTGTGATTGGAAAGAGCAGGAGCTGAGGGAAGGTGCCCTGACTGTGCCTATGTCTGGTGGAGCGGAGGGAAGGTGCCCTGGGCCACACCGCTGGGCTGGGCTGGGCTGGCAGGGGAGGCCACACAGCCCTCAGGCCCTGCTGGAGCCTGGAACCTTCAGCCCTGTCGGTAGAAGCAAAAACCTGCCCCTCCAGGGACAGCCAGACAGCCCTGGCCTCTGTCATCAATGGCACGTTTATTGAGCACGTTCCCCTGCCCAACAGTGCGAGCGCTAGTGTCCCCACTTAGTCCTCACAGAAACCCCAGATGTGAGGCAAGTCCTCGGATAACAGAGCCACCCCTCAGCGAGGCTTGGCTGGATATGTTCCCAGCCCTGTCTGTCCCCAGAGTCATGGTTGTTTCTCATCTGCCCCCGGCTCTGCCTCCTGGTTCTGTGGCTGTTTCCCGGGCCTGAGAAGCCTGGTGGTTCTTTCTGTGTCTCTGCGCTGCCCTCCTGGGCCCAGCAGCGCTCCCTCCAGCGGCAGTCTGGGTGCTGCTGAGCCAGGGGTGTGGCCGGATACCGGGGCTGGGCTGAGGGTGGCACTGAGGGAGCAAGTCCCCGAGGAGCTGGCTGTGACACTGGTGGCAGACAGATGGGGGCGTGGCCCTGGCCAGCTGACACCTGGCTGTCAGCCCAGAGCAGCCACCATGTTTGGTCATCATCCTGCCTTGTGGGTGCACAGCAGGCCTTCAGGTCCCGTACCTCTGGGGGGGCACCCAGAGACCCAGGGTGGCCCAGGAAAGGTGCAAAGGACCCCTTTCCATGTGGCCAAGGCCCACAGAAGTCCCTGGCCTCTGTGCCCAGCCTCCCACGGTGGTCATCGTGCGCTCGTGGCCATGGGGCCATGAGTGATCAGGCCAGAGTCCCCTTTCTCACTACAGCTCAGCCAGGCTCATCAGGGATCCCGTCCTCCTGTCATCCTAGTGGCGGAGACAAGTGGTAAACACCTAAGTGACATATGCGGTGTGTCAGATGGTGACAAGTGCAAGAAAGGAGGAGAGGGGGTGCAGGGTACAGCAGGTGGGGGTCTTTTTCAGTGCTGTCAGAGAACACCCTCCAGTCAGGTGAGGCTGAAGCGGAGACCTGAAGCACACGGGGTGGGAGCCGTGCAGACATCTGGGAGACCGCAGCACGTGCAAAGGGCCTGAGGCAGGAGGGTGCCTGGCTGGGTGGATGGTAGGAGTGAGGGCTGAGAGCTGAAGTGGGGTCAGGTAGCGAGGGCCTGGTAGCTTCTGTAAAAATTGGCTTTTCCTCTAAGATGAGAAGTCTTTGGAGACCAGACCTGACTTGTAAAGGGCTTTTGATTGGGCGCTCGTGTGAAAATAGACGCAAGGGCCCTGGCCGGTGTGGCTCGGTCGGTTGAGTGTCATCCCATGCCCAAAAGTTTGCCAGTTTGATTCCCAGGCAGAGCACATGTCCAGGTTTCAGGTTCAGACCTGCGCCAGTCAATGTTTCTCTCTCCATCTCTCTCCCTCTACCTTTTTGTCTCTCTCAAATTCAATAAAATAATTTTTTTAAGAGATGATAAAAACCAGCGCAGGAGGTGAAAGCAGGGAGGTGGTGGCGGCTCTGGGCGATGGTAGTGGGCGGCTCTGATGCAGGCTGTGTCTCCAGAGCCAGCCATGCTGACCACCGTGGTCTCTCCTTTGCAGAACTGGCTGCGACTCTACGGCTACCTGCCTCAGCCCAGCCGCCACATGTCCACCATGCGCTCGGCCCAGATCCTGGCCTCAGCCCTCTCCGAAATGCAGCGCTTCTACGGGATCCCTGTCACCGGCGTGCTTGACGAGGAGACCAAGACGTGAGTCCCTCTGTCGGGCCCTCCCCAGACG
Source organism: Myotis daubentonii (assembly GCF_963259705.1). Lineage (NCBI taxonomy): Eukaryota > Metazoa > Chordata > Mammalia > Chiroptera > Vespertilionidae > Myotis > Myotis daubentonii. The sequence continues at coordinate 52,283,866 of NC_081854.1, read as the reverse complement.
CCCCTGGCCCCTGCCCTCCGCCTGGCCTGCTCTCGGGAGGTCTTGGCACACGGAGTTACCAGAAAAGCGTGGTCTCCATACGAGACGACAAATAGTTTGATCCTCTGTGCTAGCTCTGATTGGTTGGGAGGGGCTGCCTGAAGCCTTGTGTTGAGAAAGCTCCTGAGGCCGAATCCCAGCTTGGCCGCAAGGAGCACAGGGTAGATGAGTGATGTCTGCCATCACTGACAGCAGTGGAGGGACTCGGTAGCGTACATGCCTGGGATGGGACAGCGTCGTTCGGCTTTGCTCTGAATGGGACAGAGCTTAGCTGGTCTCCCACCACACCCTGAGTGGCAGCTGAAGGCCAGAGGTGGAGGGTGGAAGGCGGTGGGCTGCCTGGAGGAGGCTGTGTGCTCACCCCTCCCCGCCCGCGAGCCAGGTGGATGAAGCGGCCCCGCTGTGGCGTGCCGGATCAGTTCGGGGTGCATGTGAAAGCCAATCTGCGGCGGCGGAAGCGCTATGCCCTCACTGGCAGGAAGTGGAACAACCCCCACCTGACCTTCAGGTAGGGACCCCAGCTTCCCAGGGTGGCGTCCCTGCCAGGGCACTTCCCCATCACCTGGTCTGAGGCTTCAGGCTTCCCAGTGGACTTGTCTGGAAGGTTTCCTTTCTCAGCAGCCCCCCCCACCCCCCGCCCCCAGGGTGCCCAGTATAGACAGTCCAAACCCACTCTGGCTCCCACACTGACCATGGCTGCACACCCCAGGCTATCTTCCTCCTGAGAAGGTCGGGACCCTTGGAGCGGCTTCCGCTCTCTCCTCCTTCCCTCCCCGGCCTCCCCCTCCCCCTCCCCCTCCCCTTCCCCCCACCAGCTGCCTGGCTCGGCCTCACTGCACCGGCACCCACTGAGGGCCTCCACAGTGTGGGGATGGGGTGTCAGGCACCTGAGGGTGGGGGAGGAGAGGGGGCCGGAATCCAGGCATCTGCGGGGTGGGCGGGCAGGCAGCAAGTCACCTGCAAAAACCCGCAGGCACCCTCCTCCTTTGTGCTGAGTCCTCGGGCAAGAAACGCGGTCCCCAAGGGCTCCTCTTCCTGTGTCTGTCCAGCCACGGCCCCACCGGAGCTCCGTCGCCCGAGGAGGAGTAGCTCCCACGGCCTCTGAGACCCCAGGCCCCCAGTGAATTCATGGTCCAGCAGACACTTCCTCTGATTTAACGAGTTCATTCATTTCACCTTCCCGGGGACACCATGATGAAAGCACTAACCTTTACCCCTTTTACAGATGAGAAAACTCAAGTTCAGAGAGATGACTCGCTTGCCCAAAGTCACACAGAAAATGACCTTGAACCCAGGTCAGCCTGACCTGGAACCCAACATTCAGAACCGATAGCCCCAAACCTCAGGCATTCGCATTGCTCTTTTTGGTTCTTTCAGCTACATATCCCCCGTACATTCATTTACTTAACGTTTTCTTTCAGAAAATAGGCGTATTTGGCACCATGCAGCCTTATGTGGGAATATCCTAATGAATTCCTGGTTTTGACATGCCTCTTTTTCAAGTTCACCTCCAAGCAAACTAATGGTTGAAATGTCAGGCATTGTTGTTAAATCGGTTCAGATCTTTTCTTTTTTTTGGAGAGAGAGAGAGAGAAACATCGATCGGTTACCTCCCACACATACACTGACCAAGCGTCAAACCCACAACTCGGGCATGTGCCCTGACCAGGAGTCAAACCAGCAACCTTGCAGTGCATGGGACAATGCTCAACCAACTGAGCCACACCGGCCGGGGCCCAGCTCAGATCTTATGCACGTACCTTGAGAGCATGTGTCCTGGCCTCCAACCCAGTGGGTGCCAGCAGTGGGCAGGAGCCCCAGGCCCTGGGTTCACGGGCCTGTCTCCCCGCCCACCTGCAGCATCCAGAACTACACGGAGAAGCTGGGCTGGTACCACTCGCTGGAGGCGGTGCGCAGGGCCTTCCGCGTGTGGGAGCAGGCCACGCCCCTGGTTTTCCAGGAGGTGCCCTACCAGGACATCAGGCTGCGGAGACAGAAGGAGGCTGACATCATGGTCCTCTTTGCCTCTGGCTTCCATGGCGACAGCTCACCCTTTGATGGCACGGGCGGCTTTCTGGCCCACGCCTACTTCCCGGGCCCTGGCCTGGGCGGGGACACCCATTTCGACGCAGATGAGCCCTGGACCTTCTCCAGCACCGACATGCATGGTGAGAACAGCTGGCCAGGCGAGGGCAAGGGAGGCAGAGCTGGGAACGCAGGGTTGGGAGGGGAGAGCATGGACATTTGGTCTTAAGCTGTTGTCCTACCATCTTCAAGGGGTGGGAGGGAAGAGAAGGGATCATTGTACCCATTGCTCAGATGGGGAAGTTGGAGGCCCGGAAGTCAGAGCAGCTCAGCCTCTTCTAAGAGTGAAACAAGGACAGGCTCCCTGGCAGCCTCAGCCCACAGTCCAGGGGGCCAGGTCCTGGGCCAGGCCAGAGCTGACCGTGCTGCTGTCCCACCTCAGGGAACAGTCTCTTCCTGGTGGCAGTGCACGAGCTGGGCCACGCGCTGGGGCTGGAGCACTCCAGCAACCCCACCGCCATCATGGCGCCGTTCTACCAATGGATGGACATTGACAACTTCCAGCTGCCCGAGGACGACCTCCGGGGCATCCAGCAGCTCTACGGTGAGCGAGCGGCAGGGACACGCTGGTGGACTCTGCACGCCACCCCTCAACCCAGCCCCACCAGGCACAGGTGCTACTGCTGTCCCATTTTATAGACGAGAAACTGAGGCCCAGAGAGGATTCGTGACTTGTCCATATCACTCAGACGGTGGTAGAAATCAAACCCAGAACCTATACCCAGAGCCCAACAGTGGCTCCTGCTGGAGCCTGCGGGGGGTGGGGGTGGGGGGTGGTTCCATCTCTGACCCCCTCTCCTTCTAGCTTCAGTGATAGTCTTATTGACCAGAGGTTCCAGGACCCCATTCCTCCTACTGTCGCTCCCAGCCCAAACCTGCCCTGGACTCTCGGCTAATATTGTCGGTTTATCACTTCCCAGTGTCCTCAGGCAGGAGGCACCCCCGACCCAGGCCCCACCCAGGCCCCAGCGGTGAGGGCTCCTGAGGGTACCGGCAGTGCCCACCTTGCTGGGCACATGGCAGACATGCCTCACTGTATCCCTAGCAACCTGGTAATCAGATGGAACTCGGCAGGGGCTGCAGAACCATGTTCCTGCCTCTGTGTGTGTCCCGCGAGCCTCCAGGGGAACTGGGGAACCGGAGACACCAGCTGCCTCGGGGCACAGCGACCTAAGCCCAGCGTGGGGAGGCCAACGAGGGGGCTCTATGGAGAAGGATGGGGATCCTCCTGAGGATGGGGGTGTGGGGAGGGGGTCTGTGTGGACAGACAGGGCCTTTCACCGGGACGGGCCCTTCACCTGGGGCACAGGTTTTTCAGGCTGGGCCTGGGGTCGCAGGGTTCTGAGGAGGACAAGGCTGGATTCTGGGGCCTCCTTCTCACTTCTTTTTTTTTTTTTAATATATTTTTATTGATTTCAGAGAGGAAGGGAGCGGGAGAGAGAAACATCAATGATAAGAGAGAATCACTGATTGGCTGCCTCCTGCACGCCCCCTACTAGGGATCAAGCCTGCAACCCAGGCACGTGCCCTGCCCGGGAATCGAACCATGACCTCCTGGTTCATAGGTCGATGCTCAACCACTGAGCCACACCGGCCGGGCAGCTTCCTCACTTCTTATTCCCCCTCCCTGGACGCTGCAGGCTCCCCAGACGGACGGCCGCAACCCACCCGGCCCCTCCCCACGGTGACGCCCCGGCGGCCAGGCCGGCCAGACCAGCGGCCCCCCAGACCTCCCCAGCCTCCACCCCCAGACGGGAAGCCGGAGCGGCCCCCAAGGCCAGGCCCCCCAGTCCAGCCCCGAGCCACGGAGCGGCCTGACCAGTATGGCCCCAACATCTGCGACGGGGACTTTGACACGGTGGCCATGCTGCGTGGGGAGATGTTCGTGTTCAAGGTCTGACCCTGCCCATGCCTCCCTCGGCCCCTTGGCCCAGACTCAGAGCCCGAGCCCCCCGCCCCGCCCACCCCCAGAGCCGTGCCCCACCTGGCTGCTCGGCACCCCCACTTCCTCACTGAGCAGCCCCAGAAGCCAGGAGACTAGACTGCGGAGCCCCAGCCGGGGGATGAGGGGTCTCCCTGGAGTCCTACAGCAGGCCCAGGGTCTGCCCCACACCCCGCCCCTTCTGCCCCTTCCGCCGAGGGCTCCCCCGGTGCTGCCCTCAGTGCCTGTGCCGGACCCTCCCTGGTCCAGGCAGGGGTGGCCCCAGGTGGTCCCTCTCCCAGGTCGAGGCAGTGCACACGCTCTGCCCACTCACACCCCCGCCCTCCCCAGGGCCGCTGGTTCTGGCGGGTCCGGCACAACCGCGTCCTGGACAACTATCCGATGCCCATTGGGCACTTCTGGCGAGGTCTGCCCAGCGACATCAGCGCTGCCTACGAGCGCCAGGATGGCCGTTTTGTCTTCTTCAAAGGTGAGCTGGGTGGTGGGCAGGGCGGGGCCCGGGGTGGGAGGAGAGCGAAGGGCATGGCGCCCACTGGGCAGCGGCCTGATCACCTGTGTCCCAGGGCCCTCCCTGAGCTTCCGTGAGGCAGCAGCTCCCCCAGAACAGGGCTGGGCCCGAACCAAAAGTGGGGAGCCCTGGGCCATGTGCTGGGGTGCCCCAGGGAACAGCCCCCAGACCCAGAGGCCAGGCAGGGGTGCATGTTCACATGTGACTGGGTGTGTGGTGTGTGCTCAGGTGTGAGCGGTCACATGCATGTGTGTAAACGAGTGTGTCACAGTTGTCCATGAGTGCAGAGTGGGTGTGACACAGGGTGAGTTGCCTTGTGTGTTGTCGTGGGTGTCAGTGCCTGTCCTATGTACAAGGGTGTGAGTGTGACTGTGTGTGTGTGTGTGTGTGTGTGTGTGTGTGTGTGTGAGTGTGGCAGTGGATGTGAATGGATTTGTGGGCCCAGAATAACCTTCCTGTGCCCCCGCCCTGCCCACCTCTTCAGCCCCCAGCCCTGTTCTCACCACCTCCCGCTCCTCCCACAGGCGACCGCTACTGGCTCTTCCGAGAGGCGAACCTGGAGCCCGGCTACCCACAGCCGCTGACCAGCTACGGCCTGGGCATCCCCTACGACCGCATCGACACGGCCATCTGGTGGGAGCCCACGGGGCACACCTTCTTCTTCCAGGAGGACAGGTGAGTGCCCTCCCCGACCGGGAAACGCCCCCCTGCCCCCAGGCCCACCCAGAGAGCACCCCCGACCAGTGGGGACCAGACTCCAGGCCCAGCAGGCCCACAGTCTGTGCTTTCGGTCACAGGTACTGGCGCTTCAATGAGGAGACGCAGCGGGGAGACCCCGGCTACCCCAAGCCCATCAGTGTCTGGCAGGGGATCCCCGTCTCCCCCAGAGGAGCCTTCCTGAGCAACGATGCAGGTACCAAGGCCAGCACCCTGCCGTGGCCGCACTCACCATCCCCTCCCCCACACACGGGGCGGGGCTTTCCAAGGCCATCAGACCTTGTGATGACATATGTGGGGGACAGGGTTGTGTCAGGCCCCAGGCTGCTGGGAGCTTCTGGCGCATGACCCTCTGATCCTCCCTGCATCCTCACCATCCCAGCTTACAGACGCACACACTCAACCACGGAGCTTGAATAAAGGGCCCCAGACCCCACAGCGAGGAAGTGGTGGGGTCAGGAGTCCCACCCAGGCCCACCCGTGTCCAGCACTGGCGCTCAGAACTGCCCTGCTCACCAGCCAGCCTCGAGCTGGGCTCAGAGCCATGGGATGGGAGTCCTCCCGGGTACCCACTCTCCTCCCTGGAAATGGAAGCCAGATCTCTGTCATTATAACCGAGCGACAGGGAGCTGTGGCTTTGTTTCTCCAGGGTGGTCTCTGGCGGGCTTAAAAGAGCCGTAGCCCTGGTTCTTAGGTTCCCTTTGGGCTTTGCCATTGCTCAGGGGATCCCCCTACTTCTGTGTGTGATGCCAGCACTCTGCAGCCGCTCTCATCTCCCTGCTCAGCAGAGTGTAGACTCGCCCCGTGATTCTGGCCCTTCCTGGGGCTGACGGGACGTGGCCAGATGCCCAAGGCCGGAGAGCCGGGCCAAGGCGGTGCTGGGCTCTGCTCCAGGTCCGCTGCAGGCGGGCTGTGCGGCCTTGAGCGAGACACTGGCCGGCCTCGTGTGGGGTGAACCCAGACCTTGGACAGGGGACAGGGTCCCCTGACTGAGCCTCCTGCCCCCTGCACTGCCCTCGTCAGTGTCAGCCCCGCCGGAAGCACAGGTGCCCTTGACCCAAACCCTGCCCCACTCTGCAGGGTTTGGGTCAAGGGCACCTGTAATTGGGAAGAGGCAGATTTGAAAATGCTCAGGGAAGCAAGTAGAAGGAAGTTGTTCTGTGTGTTTTTTGTTGTGATTAATCCTCACCCGAGGATATTTTTCCATTGATTTTTAGAGAGAGTGGAAGGAAGGGAGAGAGGGGCACGTCGATGTGAGAGAGACACATCGATTGGTTGCCTCCCACACGCACCCAACCTGGGGCCGGGGATTGAGCCCTCAACTGAGGCACGTGCCCTTGACCGGAATCGAACCCAGGACCCTTTAGTCTACAGACTGACGTTCTCTCCACTGAGCCAAACCGGCCATGCGGAAAGGAGGGTGTCTAAAGCCAGGCCCCACTCTGACCCCTGCCTGCTTGCCCCGCAGCCTACACCTACTTCTACAAGGGCACCCGATACTGGAAGTTCGACAACGACCGCCTGCGGATGGAGCCCGGCTACCCCAAGTCCATCCTGCGGGACTTCATGGGCTGCGAAGAGCCGGGACCCCGATGGCCCGACGTCGCCCGCCCGCCCTTCAACCCCGACCCCGAGGCGGGCGCAGAGCCCGGGGCCGGCGGGGACGGCCAGGAGGGTGACGGGGGCCGCGAGGCCGGGGCCGGGCCGGAGGAGGACGGGGGCAGCCGCGTGGTGGTGCAGATGGAGGAGGTGACGCGGACGGTGAACATGGTGATGGTGCTGGTGCCCCCGCTGCTGCTGCTGCTGTGCATCCTGGGCCTCACGTACGCCCTGGTGCAGATGCAGCGCAAGGGCGCGCCCCGCATGCTCCTGTACTGCAAGCGCTCCCTGCAGGAGTGGGTCTGAGCCGCCTCCTGCTCCTCACGGTGCTAGGGCCAGGCTGGTTCTGAGACTGCCCCTGGGGCACCCGGCGAGAGCCTCCCGTGGCTCCCTCGGCCCCCGGGTGGGGCCCCCCAGGCAGGCCCTCCAACACCCCTGCCAGCCCTGCCCCCGTGGTTTATTTATGCCCAGGTTTTTTTGTTTGGTTTTTGCACACTAACTGAGCATTGGTTTCTACTTTCCTGGCCTGGGCCAGTCCCTCAGGGCAGGGGGTAGAGCTTTCTAAATGGAGGTTAGCTCCAGACCTGGAATGAGGCCCCACCCACCTTTGGCAAGGCCACAGCCAGCAGAGGGGAGGGTCAGAAGGCGCAGGTGGGAGCCAGGCCCGCAGCCGGAGCCCCAGAACCTGACCGGGAGCTCCCCTGGCCTCCGCCCACCTACGTCTTTCTCTGCCTTAGGAACAGCGAAGTGGGTGTAGGCCGCCAGGGCCACCCCAAGCCAGGGGGACAGGAAGGGGAGGTGACCCTGGCTGTGAGTCCATGTTGAGTCTGGTTCCTTCCCAACCAACCCCAGCAGCCCGAGCTCCTTGTGCCTAAGAACCCTACCCGCCCCTGGCCAGGGAGGGGCCGGCAGCCCCCAGCTCCCACGTACCCCTTGAGCCCACACCTCCTTATCTGTCTAGAGACGGGGTTCTGGGCCCGCCTTACCAAGGACCAAAGGGCGTCTGCCAAGGCCCCTCCAGCCAGGAGCCTCGCTCCCTGGCTGGGCCTCCAGCCCCCAGTCCACCTTCTCTTCTCTGAGCTATAGGACCCACCTGGGCCCCTCCCTGGGCCTAATCCCATCCTCTCTCCCCCACACCCCCATCCTCAGGGGTCTCGGAACCCCACCAGCCTCAGGCTCCAGCTGCCAGTTGGCCAGCTCTCCTGGGAGAGAGGGGGCTGATGGGTGCCCAGGCTGGGGCGCTGGAGTCATAGAGCATGCCCACCTGTGTGGGTGCCCACAGCCCAGCATGCACCAGGCTTGGAGGGGGTTACTCCCCTGCAGCTCCCTGCCCCCCACCCCACCCCCACCCCCGGGCCCTGGTGGGAGAGGCCAGCGGGAGCCACTGGGGCCTGGAGGCTGCCAGGCTCAGCCCTGAGGGCGAGCTGCTCCCTTCTTTTCCTTCCCAAACCGAGCAGAGGCGGCGAGGCTGCTGTGGGAAATGGTACTGTATAGCCGGCTCTGCCCCCCAGAACCCCGAGGCCCCCAGGGAGGGACTTCTCATGGGCTGGCCCCCAAATGCGGGTCCAGCAGCTTCCGCCCCCTCCATCCTGAGAACGGAGAGCCAGCCAAGCGGGGACGGGGGTCCGTGTCCACCCCATATGTGTCTTTCTGTAAATAACCTGCACTGATTAAACCGTATGGCCGGCGAGCGTGGCCTCCTTTGTAAGAGGCCTTGGGCCGGAGCTGACAGCTGGAGGGGCTGCAGGTCCCCGGTGGGAGGGGGTGGGGTGGGCACTTGTTCCCACATCTAACAGGCCTTGCTCCCAGCTCTGCGGGTCTCCTTCCCAGGCGCCCTGGGAGGGAGGAGCTGGGGTAAGAGTGAGAGGCAGCTGCCCTCAGTAGCTGGGAGGAGGTTGGGGCAGGGGGCTGGGGTGGGACAGGAAGGGGTGGGGATGATGTGTCATTCATTCCTGGCGAGAAAGGGCAGCCCAGCGTCCCACGCCCTGCACACCCAGGAGGAGTGGGAGGCCCGGGCCACCCATCCAGGCTGGGCTCTGAGCAGCCTGAGGACCAGCCTGGTCAAGAAGGATTGGGAAACGATGCCACTGCGGACTCCCCTCACCTCGTGCTCTGTCGGAGGGCGAGGGGCACCCCAGATCTGCCCTCGCATCTTTGAAGCAGCAAGAAGGCTCGCCCAGGAGTGCAGGGGACAAGCAGTGCTGGCCCTCAGGTCTGGGTCAGCCTTGGACCCCCCCCCACCCCCCCGCCACGCCCAGCCCCGTCTGTCTTCTGGGCCGTCCTATTGGGCACCGGCCTGCACCCCCAGGAATGCAGTGATCAGCTGCAGTGGGTCCCACAACTCCTCCAACAGGGTCCTTCAACCTGTTCAGGGCTCCACCCTCCCCCACAGCTGCACGCCCCTCCCCAGCCCCCCTGACCCCTCCCTTTCCTCTCTTTGTATTGAAAACTGGCTGAAGAGAGTCGGAAATGCTGGCCCTAGGAAGCCCCAAGGCCCGTCAGGCTAAGTTTGGAAACCCTGTGCGCCCCCACACAGGGACCTGGGGGGCACGGGGAGGGGAGGGCCTGGGGGTCCAGAGCGGACTCCATCTTCTAAGCTTTTCTGTGGCAGAAGCCACAGGACCCCACCCAGGTCTGCCTTCTGCTGAAACTCAGGGTCACCCGAAGCCCGAGGTCACGGGCAGGGGGGAGGCAGTGTGGGACGCAGGGGGGGGCCTCTCACTGGGACTTGGCGGAGGGGTCAGCCCGGCAGGAAACTCCCACCCCCTAGCTCTTCGGTAAAATCTTAGAGACCCAGTGGCCGAAGGGACAGCCAGCTCATCTCTGGAGCCCCTTCCTTATCCCTCGGTGGCCGGCTGTGTGAAGGAGGTCTCTGGGGAGGGACGGATGGAGCACCCCAGCCAGTCCCGCCACCCCACCCCCAGACACTGGCTGCCCCAGCATTAACAGGAGCCTGCATCTTTAAACTGGTTTTTTGATGAACACGGCTGTAACCTAAACTCACCTTGGGCCCCTCACAGCCCCCATCCCTTCCTTTAGATCTTTTGTTCCTTTAGATTTTGCTAATTCCAAAGGAAGACAAGGAAGACACTACAGATAAAGAGAAGGGGAAGAAGATGAGTCCCATCAACTCCCCCAGTTTTCTTCCAGCCCATTTCCCTCTGCGTTCGCACAGCGTGGAGTTGAGGCTTCAGCCCCGATACTGCAAACTTAAACCTCAGTGGGAGGGATAAGGTGACCTGCCAAGGCCGCTGCTGGGAAGATGGACAGAGGATGGTGGCTGCAGCGCTGGTGACAGGGCCCGGCATTTGGCGGCCTCAGGCGACGCGCATGCTCCCCCACTTACAATTAACCCCTGAGAACAGTGGGGCTCAGAGAGGTGTAGTGACTTGCCCAAGGTCACACAGCGAGGCAGTGGCTGTGCCGGGATGAGAACCTACAGGACCGACCTCGCAGCAGCCCAATGCCTCCCCACCCTGGGACAGAGACGCTCAACCGCCGAGCCACCCTGGCTTCCCGCCCCACACATTCTAGGCAGGGAAGACCCCAGGGCCACCAACAGAGCCTCCTTTCAGGCTGGGGCAGGGGCCAAGCCGGCCGCTTCCTCCCCCTCCGACTTGGCAGAAAGGCCTTTTTGTTGTGGCTCACACAGAGGCCATTCTCCTCCGGCTCTCGCGAAGGAATGGCCGGCTTCCTGCCCATCCACAGCCGCCCGGGCTGGTGGACTCCTGCATGTAGGCCCGAGAGAAGCAGGCCCCCTCCGCGCCCTCCAGTCCCGCCTCTGGGGCCCCAGGTTGCCAGGCTGTGCTTCCCAACCCATGAGATCACCCGAAGGGTAGAGGTCAGCCACTCCTCGCGATTCCAGCAAATGCTGGGCATTCCAGGCCTCGAGATACTTTCAGGGCAAAGCAGTACCCGCCTCAGCCCACTGCTCCAGCGACCTCAGGACCCACAGAGCTCTGGCCGAGGCCCCTGCCGGGCGGCTTGCCCGTCCCACATGCCCCCTGAACTTGCTTGCCTCTGTGCCTTGGCGTATGCTGTTCCCGCCTGCTTGAAAACCCTTCCCTGCACATTTCATCCTGTCCAGGGTGCGCAGATCCTTCGAAGGCCCGGATTAAGGCTTGCCTTTCCACATCCCCTCCCTCCCTCCTCCAGGTGATTGCGCTTCTTCCCACCCCTGGCTCACCCGGCCCTTGCGTCCAGGCCATTCCTTGCCTTGGAGCCCAGCCTGGCCGGCCTTCCAGGCGCCCAGATGCTGACTGCGGCCCCCTTGCTCACCGGCTGTGTGTCCTTGGGCAAGTCGCTTCACCTGTCTGAGGTTCTCCTTCCCCAGGAGACTAGTGGCCACACCTGTTGTGAGGCTTGATCGAGCGGATCCTTGTAAACCCTTAGATCGGCACCTCGCCCAGGGAATCGTGGTTTCTTACTGTGTCTCCGTTTTAGGCGCAGGGACCTGGTGGGCGCTGAAGAGGAGGCTTCCCTCCTCGCCTTTCTCCCCAGGACTGTGTGCGGTGTGGGGTCAAAGGTCACCAGCCCGGGGACAGGTGCAGGGAGGAGGGACATTCAAGTCCCACCAGCTCCTCTCCCAGCTGCCTAGGCCTCTTCCTGTGACCCTGGCCCGGCCCCGCCCCACCCACAGCACCAGCCCTCCTTCCCAGGCCCCGGGCAGGAGGCCGGCTCGGGTTTCCCCCCAAGTGTGCCTGACACCCTCCACCCCCACATGTTCACCCACCTCGGTCTTGGCCAGAAATAGCCTCCAACCTCCACTGACAGCCAAGCGAACAGGCCCCGCCTGGAAAAACGATATCGCGGCGCTGCCAGCACGCATCGCGGCCGCACACGGGCTCTGTCAAGAGATCATTCGGAGCCGGTGGGAAGGGAGGGGCGGCGGGAGCCCGTCATCTCCTCCAAAAACACACAGCGCCGGCCTGAGGCCCGGGGGCTGCGCCACACAAACCCCTTCACGGGTGGGGGCCCTGAGGCCCGGGCGCCGGCCCTGAACTGTCCCCCGGTCCCCAGGCAAGGCTCTCCTCCTCACCCGCCTTGACACCCCTCGACCTCCCCGCCCCACACGGGGCTTTCTCTTCTGCTCTTCAGCAAAGCTGAGCACAGGGTGTTCCGATGGACCCAGCGTTCCTCCCGATAAAGGGCGTTTTCGTGCTCCCACACACTGTGGAGGGGAGCCCACCCTCTGGGAACAGCCCCACCCGACCCCCCAACACACACACACACACACACACACACTGTCCTGGGAGAACAACAACTGGTTCCCTCTCAGTCCAGGTTCTGGCAGCGCTGACCCCATCCGATGGGTGGCCAGATGAGCTTGTGAACCAGGGCCAGCCAATCAGCACCCAGGGCATGGTTCAGGGGTGGGCAGGAAACCCAAGCCTAGCCAATCAGGGTCTCCTGGTGACTTTTTCTGGAGCTTTAGGGAGAGAGAAGCCATATGTCGGGAAGGGGGGGTGTCGCTGAGCGAGGGGAGCATGAGCCTAGAGCTGCTGATGGGTCCTCGTGCCACCATACGGAGAGAGCCTGCCTCAGAGCAGAGCCAGGACAGGGGAAAACAGAGCCTGGAAGATTCTGGAAGGCACCATTTGAGCACCTGGATCCAGCCATTCCTGACGCTCTCGGGCTTGGGTTTTTCAGTTACATGTACCAATAAACTCCCCTACCCCCTTTTTTTTTTTTGCCTTAAGCCAACGTGAGTTGGTTTTGGTTATTTTAAAACGTTTATCCCGGCTGATGCCCAGGGCACCCAGATGGGTGTTTAGCTTCGTGCATTCTTCTTGCCAATCTAGGACTCTTCTCCGAGGGAGCCCAACCCCAGGACCACAGGGCACCGATCTCCTCCATCCTTGGATGTTTACTAAGAGCCAGGGCTCACTCCGGGGTCCTGACACAAACCCCCAGCTGCCTAAGACCACGCAGGACACTTGATCTTCTCAAGAGGCCTGGGAAGCAAGGAGCCAGGTGGTGGCAGGAGGGGCGGGGGGCTCCATTAACTGTCACGTGGGTTTTTTCCGATTGCAAATGGTGACACGTGTTGGCCAATGAGGACAGCACAGGAGAGCCAAAGGTGACTCGGAAAATGCCAGCCATCTCTACCCTCTCTTCTACTCGACCTTAACGTTTTATTGTAAATCCCACAGGCTTTCCCTGACAAGTATATGTTAATATATTTTATGTGTTAAACGTGAGTTCCTTGCAGTCATGCCTTTTTCATTTAGTATCGCATGAGATGCGGATGAGAAACGTGAGATATAGGAGACTTTTTCCTTATTTGCTGCCTGAATTATTACGAGCATGCGTTCCATTCCCAGGATGGTGAAAGGAGTGACTACACAGTGTATCTCTTTCATTTTTAAATATATTTTTATTGATTTCAGAGAGGAAGGGAGAGAAAGATAGAAACATCAATGATGAGAGAGAATCATGGAGCGGCTGCCTCCTACACACCCCACACTGAGGATCGAGCCCACAACCCAGGCATGTGCCCTGACCAAGAATTGAACCATGACCTCCTGGTTCCTAGGTCGACGCTCAACCACTGAGCCAGGCCGGCCGGGCTAAACAGTTATCTTTAATCCCCTTTCATGTCCACAGGTTGTTTTCCACAACCTCCTATTGGTGGATTCATGCTACGATGCTACGGAGAGGCTTCTGCAACCCACGGCAGGACAATCACAGATGATACCTTGGGAACATCCCTAATTATCGCTAGTTCTCACGGGCTCTCTCTGCACCGGATCTGGTGTGGTTTACAGGAGTAAATCCTGATAAGCACCCCACGGGCAGTTCTTCTGTTTGCACTTCCCACCAGAGGAGCCCAGGGCTCAGAGAGGTGGAGGAACTTGCTTACGGTCACACAGCGAATCAGTGGTGGAGCCTGAACTCAAGCCCACACCTTCTTGTGACCCCAAAGCTCACGCTCTTAGCTGTTTGTTTGTTCAGTGAACATCTGTGGATGTCAGGGGTCAGGCGAGGACCCAGCAGTGAATCATACGGGGACCCTCTCCCTCATGGGGCTTATCTGTAAGGGAGATGAGCATCCGGACACAGGGAACAGCCGGTGCAAAGGTCCTGAGGCTGGGCCAGGCCTGGCATGTTTGAGGAACAGAAAGGCGACAGCTGGGTGCCAAAGGGGGTGAGAGGGAGAGAGAAAGAACAGGCGCAGGACCAGGCTATAGGGTCAGGAGCTGGATTTATTCCAAGCCCGACAAGAAACCGTCAGAGCATTTTAAGGGGCAGGGAAGAAGATGGCATGAGCTATGATTTTAAGACTATTTCTCCGGCTACTGCATGTTTTGCTGAACTCCCTTTGCAAATCTCCATGATTCTCGCCTTCAGAGAGAATCCTACCAGGGGAACCGAAGTGGGATCCCCCGCCCACAATGTGCTAAGGCTTTTACTACAGGAGGAATTACCCTCCAGAAAGGAAGTAGCACCTGTTTCTACTCCTCCCCCAAGGCGGCTGAGTGCCCACCCCGCCCCCCAGGACCAGGCCTGAGGTCACCGTTATCAGTGAAAGTCATGTTGCTTTGTTGGTTTTACTTGCAGTCCTTTGGTTGCTGCTGAGTTTAAACTTTCTCCCTTGTCAATTGTTAACTATTTGGGGTGGTTTTTTTTTGTTTTTTTTTTTGTTTTTTTTTTAGGGGAGGGAGGATTGCCTGCTCGTTGCCTGGTTTGCTCTTGGGGTATCTCATCGTATAGATTTGTAGGAACTCTTCATAGTGTGAGGAACTCTTAAACAACTTTGTTATTTCATGAGATTCAGAGCTGCAAAGTTCTTAGCCCAAGCCCTGTGTACGGATGGGTAAACTGAGGCCCGGACAATGGGTATTGGCTCCAATCGGGGTTCCCGGGTCTCTGGGGCCACGCTGGTCGCAGGAGGAGGATTCTGCCGGCTGTGTGCCGAGCCTAGAGATCCCTGCCCTCCATCCCGCCCCCACTGCTGTCTATAGGCTTCATCCCCTGCCCCCTCCCCCCCCCCCCCACACACACACCCAGTTCCTCACCTGAGCCTCCGATCTGGTTCTTGATGGAGAGGAGACATTCTACAGACAACTGAGTGCAGATGATGTCACCCACAGAGGATGGGTCCCGGGGAGCAGAGCTTCGTCTCTTGGGTGCAGTGGAGACTGGGAGGGGGTGAAGGGGTGGGGCCCCTGTCCTCTCCTTGTCCCCAGATACCAGGAGGGGCCACGTGCTGTGATGGGAAGGCTGGCAGAGGCAGGCCTTCGAACAGGAGCGGAGCACCAGAGAAGGGGCAGTGGAGTGAGTCAGAGCAAGTCCTGATGGGGCTCAGAAATCCTGGGCCGGGGCCCACCTCTGCCTGGGAACTCACTGAGCTGCGGCCTTTGCTGTAAGACGGGCGTTCCGTTCCCAGAGCTGGTGCTAAGCAGCAGCGAAATAATGGATTTAAATGTGCAGACTGTGGCGGCTTCAGTGTCCCTGCCTACCCAGCACCCATCCTCCCATCTCTTGGCTACGCACCTTGGTTTTCCTTGAGGGAGCCACTCCTGTCTCACGCGGAATTCATCATCAGTTCCCCTCAGCTGTGGGGACCAGTGGTCCCAGGTGGAGTCAGCCCTTCTCCCCTGCTGATCCCCTTCCAGGAAAAGGCAACGATCCCAGTCACCTCTGGCCTCTGCCCCCACCTGGGAGCAGCACACAGGGAACAGGCAAAGACAAAGATGCCATAGTTTGAGCCCCTGGATACAGCCAGACCTGGTGCTGTCGCCCTGACTCTTTGGTGAGAGCCGATAAATACTCCCTTTGGTCCCTCCAGTCTGACTTGGCATTTCTGTGTTTGTAACTGAAAACAACAACAACCAATACCCCTGTCACTCAATCCGGCCCTTTACTGCCAACGTCTGGGGCTCAAGGGGCAGAGGAGACGGGCCCCAGGTCACATACAACTCAGCAGTGGAGTGAGGGCTCCGGAAGCGCAGACGCACCGAACCCGGCCGCGGTGCCCAGCTCACGGGGGCCAGCTGCTTGCGTGATGCGCAGCCCCCGTCACCCTCCCTCACGTCCAGGAGAACTTGCCGTCAACAAGAGGCTCTGCGCACACGTGCTCTCGCGCGGGTTCGTGCACGCATGGAGCCATTTGGGAATCAATACTGAGGAAGTATATTTTCAAAGCATGGGAAAGCCTGTGTGCACAAAGATGTTTGTTGTTCTTCATTCGCAATGGGAACAAGAACAGGACACGGGTGAGTCGGTCGCGGCGTGGCCGGCCTGTGGTGGGATACCACGACACAAGCCCATTCGGCAGCACGGGACAGGCCACCAGGGCTGGGGCCCCGCTGGGACTCACAGAGGAGGGAGGGGCGCGAGAAGGGAAATTAACCCCGTGGGGGGCGGGAGGGGGACACGGGGCCTTCAAGAGCGTCCGGTTCATTCTCTCGTTGGGGAAACTGAGGTCCAAAACGACGCCCGTTGGCTGGCCCAGGGTCCCAGAGAGAGTCCGTGGCAGAGTTAGGCTCAGACGTGGTCCTCTGGCCCCCGGAGGAAGGTCCAGGTCACGACCCAAAACTCCTTTTTTTTTTTTTTAATATGTTTTTATTGACTTTTAGAGAGAGAAGAAAGGAGAGGGATAGGGAGACAGAAACATGGATGAGAGAGAAACATCATTGATCGGCTGCCTCCTGCATGTCCCCATCTGGGGACCAAGCCTGCAACCTGGGCATGTGCCCTGAGCGGGAATCGAACCGTGACCTCCTGGTGCATAGGTCGGCGCTCAACCACTGAGCCACACCGGCCAGGCCCGGCCCTCACTCTTACTTACTCAAGCGCAGTGTGTGCGCACGTTCTGCGTATGCCAAGTGCAAACACTGGTGACTTACATTGTCCCAGATCACTCCGTGCGGTTATATACTGTACATCTGTCTGTCCACAACAGAGACAGTATTTGTCGGCCACCGGTCTGTTTAATATAAATGTTGTCACACTGTGCGCAGTGCTCTGCCGCTGGCTTTTCACCCAATCGTATGTCCTGGGCCTCTTCCGTGTCACCGTCTCAAGATCAACCTCATTCTTCTTTTTGAAAAGCTATATTGTCTACTTTTTTAAAAATATATTTTATTGACTTTTTACAGAGAGGAAGGGAGAGGGATAGAGAGCTAGAAACATTGATGAGAGAGAAACATTGATCAGCTGCCTTGGGCACATCCCCACAGCCAAGGTACATGCCCTTAACCGGAATCAAACCTGGGACCCTTCAGCCCACAGGCCGACGCTCTATCCACTGAGCCAAACCGGTGAGGGCTATATTGTCTGCTTTCACACGTGCTCCCCAATTGCCCTTCCAGGTCACATGAGAGCGTGCCTGACCAGACCGCTGGGCAGCCCTGCAGAGAGTTGGGGTGGGGGCGGGACGGGGTGAGGTCCCTGCATGGGGCTGGGGGGCTGGCTCCTGCCCTGCAACCTCAGGCTCTGGAGTCGTGTCCTGGGTGATCAGTGGCACCTGGGGCACCTGGGGCCGCCTCTGGCTGGATGTGTGCCCAGGAGCACGTGAGGGGCCCAGGCCCTGCCAGCCGCTGCCAGCCCCTGCCAACTGACACCAGCCCAGGGCACCTCCCCTGCCCTGCTCGGAGGCAGGACAAAAACCTGCCAAGCGTGTTTTCCCCAAGCGGGAGTTTCGGCCCCTCTCTGGGACTGTTTGTGTTTCGGGTCATGCTCCCGGCTGCCCCCACCCCTGCTTTCCTCTGCCCAAGTGACGTTGCCTGGGCGGCCAGGCCTCCAGGCCGCTGGCCGTGCCTGCCCTGAGCTGCCCAGGGGGAACCTCCTTGTCCTCTTCCGGGCCCTTCCGGACCCTCTGTCCCATTTCATCTCTCAGCGGAGTCCTGCGAAGGGAGGTCGCTGCCTTCATCCTACAGACGGGGCTGGCAGCTGGCCCAACGTCACACAGCAAGTCAGAGGCTGGGGTGACGGGAAAACTGACCCCAGCCCCGTGTCCACCCCACCCACCCAAACCGAACCACCAGACAGGGATGCGTCCTGGCAGCACCCCCCTCCGGTTCATTCATTCATTCATTCATTCATTCATTCATTCATTCAACAAATACTGAAACTTACCAGCATCAACTGCAGAGGGCTGGCCCCCGACCAAACTCTGCCACCGTCTGTCTTTGTCAACACAGCGAGACATGGCCACTCCCACCATCTGGCTGGGCTGTGACACTGTGTGAGGTCTCCAGGGCAGAGTTCACTCCCACAGAGGCCACTGGCCCCACGCCTGACACACTTACCAGTGGCCCTTCCCAGGAAACGTCTGCCCAGGGCCGTGTTATGACTTCTAGGCACTTTGCCCTTTCACGAAGCCCTTCCTGGTAAGAAAAAAAAAATTATACGTGCCTTATATAGCATGTAACATGTTTTATTTAATATAACATATGCTACATAATTATAATCATATAGCCTAAATATGTAACATAAAATAAATATAAAATATAAGTATCTATCATAGTTAACATAATACATATTATATATGATTATATTTTATGACTGTTGGTATAAAGACAAGTATAATCCAGGCTGGGTTTTATTCTGGTTTTTTCCTACTGTTTTTAAATGAATTCAAATATTTCCATGAACCCCTAGGACAGTGATGGCGAACCTTTTGAGCTCGGCGTGTCAGCATTTTGAAAAACCCTAACTTAACTCTGGTGCCGTGTCACATATAGAAATTGTTTGATATTGGCAACCAGAGTAAAACAAAGACTTATATTTTTGATATTTATTTTATATATTTAAATGCCATTTAACAAAGAAAAATCAACCGAAAAAATGAGTTTGCGTGTCACCTCTGACATAGGTTCACCATCACTGCCCTATGACTACTGTGGACCCAAGCACTGCCCCCCTAAGGCTCGTGGAGAAGTGGGCGATGAGTGTGCACACGTGGGGGTCACATGACCAAGAGTAGCGCCCTGAAAGGAGACACCCTGTGCTTAGTCCTCACTCACCTTGGTCCGTACCCAGACAGTCGTGGGGCAGGGAGAGGTTTTGATGGCTTTGAAGGGAACCGCTCAGGGCTCCGATGAAATGACTGCCTACATTTCTTAGGATGAAGATTTTTATTCCCTTTCAAATTCCTTTATTTTGTATTTTTCAGACTTTTCATTAGCTTTTGTTTTTGGAATAAATAATAGATGCACAGCCCAGCCTGGCATGGCTCAGTGGTTGACGTATGAACCAGGAGGTCACGGTTCGATTCCCGGTCCGGGCAGGTGCCTGGGTTGCAGGCTAGATCCCCAGTGTGGGGCGTGCAGGGGGCAGCCAATCAATGATTCTCTCTCATCATTGATGTTTCTCTCGCTCCCTCTCCCTTCCTCTCTGAAATCAATAAAAAAATTTTTTTAGAGAAACAAATAATAGATGTACGTGGCTGAAGAACATTTTGAATGATTTGAAGGGAACCCCAAATGATTTGTAAAAGAATATAACTCTCCCTCCCACCCCTGCACCCCGCCTCCTCGCTGCGCTGGCCTGGGCCCCTTCAGGCAGAGCTGTGCAAACGTGGTTCACCACATTCCTACAAGGAACATGAGCATATTCTTATGCACAAATGCATCTTCTCTTTGTTGAATGGCTCTTCAGGATTCCATTGAATGAATATAAGACAATCGCGGCGCCTGGGCATTCCGGGCGTCTTTCTGTTACAACAGCGGAGTAGAGAATGCGCTCCCAGTACCTGGTGCTTCCCGATTCCTCCATTTTAAACAAGGATGTGCTATTTACGGAAGACAGGATAGCCCGAACCGACCTCAGCGCATTCTAATTTTGGATGTTTATGGCCGACACCCAACAGAATTGGCTGGAGTGTGGGGCGGGAAGGAGGCAGACATTTAACACCCATTTAGTAATTTTTCCCGGGGAGATGACTTCACAATTGCAAGCGTTACATAAACTGTAAACAAACCTTTTAAAGGTTACTTGAGAAAGCAGGGCTTTCCAATGAAGAACATCTACTCACCGGGCACCATTAAGAGAATGAAAAGGAAGCTGCAGAGCAAGAGGGAAGACGGGGCCATCTGCACGTCCAACAGGAGACTTGCCGCCATCATATGTAAAGAACTCCTGCGGAACAATAAGAAAAGAAGCCGATTATCCCAAAGAAAAATGCATACAAGCCTTGGTCAGCACTTCGTTAAAACAAAGGGTATCCCACTGACCAGCAAACATATGAAAACATGCTCAGCTCCATCAGCCCTCAGGAAGACAGGCGTGCCGAGCTAGCAAAGCAATCAGACCCGAGGAGGGCGCCCTGAGAACCCTCCATGTATAGCTGCGTGGTCGGCCGCGCAGGTAGCCACCTGGAGTTTTGATTGGCATCTGAAGGGAAGGGACGGGCTTATAGGACTGAGCCCTTCACCCGTGGGAATCTAATGCTCTTTCTAGGTCAGGGGTGCCCTGCCCAGGGCCGCTGGGGATTTTAATAACATCATTCAAAAGCCCACACACAATGATCAGCTTAAAACCTAGCCTGCTCCGTTTGGTCATTTACTTAACTCGGCCCTAATGCCTTGGCAGGGACAAACCCAACGATTTCTCACGCCTTCTATGGCCCACGGGCAGGACGTCCCCCACCCTGGCTGTAGGTAGACGGTCTCAGAATTGAGTTCATGGCTTAGTGGTGCTGAAGAAACACGTCCGAATTGGTGTCAGAATCGTTCAGGGCTATTTGCAATAGCCAAGGATTGTGAGCAAACCAGCGTCCCATGCATCGGCGGGAGACCCGGCTCTCGGTTCTCCCCGCAAACCCCGAGGTGGGGTCGCCGGGCCCAGGGGCAGCCCTGTTTTTAACTTGGGAAGAACCGTTTTACAGTCCCGCCCACGGGGCACAAGGTCCCACTGTCTCCCCCTCCTCGCCAGCACCTGTTTCCTGGGTTTTGACAGTGGCCATCCTGGTGGGTGTGACGCGGGTTTCGCTTTGGTTTTTCGTCTCCTTGGGAAACAGGCGATTGTCACATATGTTATTCCCTGAGCTCCACGCGCACGGACTCATGCCTGTGGGGTACATTTCTAGGAGTGAAACTCTCGGGTCAAAGGATGTGTGCATTTTTTTTTAAGTCACCAAATTGTTCCCAGAGAGGTTGCCCCAATTCATAGCGCCACCGACCACGTCCCCCAGGCGCGCCGGGCCAGCGTGGAATCAGATGCGCCCTCCAGTCCCCTGGTCCTCTGGGTGCAGAGTGAGGTCCCTCTGCCCCTCCTCCAGGGCCACAGCAGCCACCCCCACACAGAGCCCTGCTTCAGGGCCCTTGCGGGGCTCCCCTCCCAAGTCGCCTGCCCTCCCTAACACTGCTCACAGCTACTGGGGTTCTATGTCTCAATAGGAGTTTGCCAGTGATTTGCTTTGAAAACCGGATCAGCCCTAGCCAGTTTGGCTCAGTGGATAGAGCACTGGCCTGCGGACTGGAGGGTCCCGGGTTTGATTCTGGTCAAGGGCACGTACCTAGGTTGCAGGTTCCTCCCCGGCCTGGGCCTGGGCTCTGGTGGGGGCACGTGCAGGAGGCAACCGGTCGATGTGTTTCTCTCTCATCGATGTTTCTCTCTGTCTTTTCCTCTGTCTTCTGCTCTCTAAAAACCAATGGGAACATATCCTCAGGTGAGGACTGAAAAGAAAAGAAAAAGAAAACCCAATCACAGCGGGGGCAAGGATGCTCCTGTGTCTTCGTTTGGGCTCCCCAGGAGCCGCCCCGGGACTGGGATCCGGGAAAGTACTGTAGGTGACTGCTGGTGGCCCAGGGACACAGACGGGATCGGGAAAGTGATGAGGGAAGAGAAGACAGGAACTAAGGACGTGTTATCCAGCTGGTTACCACCCGGGTGACTGAAGCTTGATCTCCCCCCTGCCATGTGTGTCTCCCCACTGTGTGTTCTGGGGTGAATGAGAAAGGGGAAGAGTTGCACCTGGTTCTGGGGAATGTGCACCCCAAAGCTCCTCTCACATTAGCCTCAGGCCTTGTGCCTTTCCTGCACCCAGTCTGCCTGCCTCCCATACCGGCCACCTGCCTAGGGATTTTCCTGGGGGGCAGCTGGGGGAGGGGGGTGGGGGGGGAGAAGGGATGGGGTTGGCCCCGCCTCTCAGATACAGGCTTGGCCAATCAGCAGATCCCATCCCAGGAACCACTGTGATTGGCTCAGAGATGATCCTATGACCCCAGTAGGCTCATCAAAGGTAACCTCTGGACTTTGGCTGCTGCCTTCAGAAGGTCCAGCTCTTTCCCTGATGGGTTTGGGGTCTGGAGCTGCTTGCTGGCCGCCATGGGGAGGGGCGTGTGTGTGTGTGTGTGTGTGTGTGTGTGTGTGTGTGTGTGTGGTGCTACCTGAGAGCCACTGCAGGGAAAAGCCAGCCTCTGGAGCTGACTGATGCCTGGCGTCACTTTGAGCCCTGGATGAATTTAAGCCTAAAATGAGATCTACGTGGGCCTATCCAGACCCCAGGCCAATAAATGCCCTTTTGAGCTTGCAGCCAGTGGAGGGCTCAGCAGGGCACCTGGACAGACATGGTCCTTGAGAACAGCCGTGGGCTTCCCTGCCCAGGTATTTTGGGAGGATCATCAATCTGGGTCTCCCCTGGGGAGAGGCCTGGACGCGGGATGGTTTTCCCATCATAGGGGTCAGGGCAGCAAAGGTGGGCTCCTGCCTCACGCACACCACGCTTTCCCTCTTCCCTGCTCCCTAACCCGCACCCTGGCCACACCAGGCTCCTCACCCTTTCCCAGTCACGCCCTGGGTCGTGGTCCTGCCCTTCCTGCCTCCGGGGGTCCCCACACCTCCCCACTGCCGCCTGACCCAGCTCAAATATACCTCCTTCGTAAAGCCTGCCTGGACACGACTCCAAACAGAACGCCTTTCCTTCCCTCCGCCCACGCTCCTATTGTGTGTACCCTTCTATTTAAAGCGGAGCTTGGGGCTCACTGTGATCATCGATTCATCCCTTCTTTCAACAGTTATTTACTGCACGTCCTCTGTCCTCCCAGCACGGTCCTGTGCGTGAGGAAGACAGCAGAGAACAAAACACAACAGGCAGACAAAAACCTGTCTGGCCCGAGCTTACGTGCAAATGGGGGAACAGACAATAAAAATCAATAAATCAGTAAACTGCACACGATGTGCCTGAGAGTAAGTACCAGAGAGAAAAATCCAGCAGAAAAGGAGGGAAGGGGATCTGGAGTGGGGTGTGCGTGTGTGTGCACACATTTTTAAAGAATGTGGCCAGAGAAAGTTTTTCTGAGAAGGTAACACTTGAGCAAAGGCCTGAAGGAGATTAAGAAGTGTAGCGGATTAGCCCGGCTGGCGTGGCTCAGTGGTTGAGCGTCGACCTATGAACCAGGAGGTCACGGTTCAATTCCCAGTCAGGGCACATGCCTGGGTTGCGGACTAGGGGTGGGCAGGAGGCAGCCAATCAGTGATCCTCTCTCATCATTGATGTTTCCATCTCCCTCTCCCTCACCTTCCCTCTCTCTGAAATCAATATTTAAATAAAACACCCCATATTAAAGAAGTGTAGTAGATTAAGTGGTGGGCCCCAAGAGATAGTCCACGTCCCAGTCCCCAGAACCTGTGAATGAAACCTTATTTGGAGAAAGCGTTTTCGCAGAATTTCTGTTGTTCAGCTACCAAAGTTGTGGTGACTTGTCCCGGCAGCCCTAGGGAACAAACACAGGAAGTAAAGTCCTGTGGAGATCGGAGGTGAATGTTCCAGGAAGAGAGAAGCTCAAAGACAAGGGCTCTGAAGCAGAGATCACGCTTGGTTTCTGCCGTGGCCAGGAGCCGGAGCAGCTGGGGCCGATGGAAGGAGGAAGAGGGGGTGGCAGGGGGGGAGGTCAGAGGCCTAGGGGACCGGACCAGGTGAGGTTGTGTGCAGCCTGTTGGCTGTGACCCTGAGTGAGGTGGAGCCAGGAGCAGAGAAGTGACATGATCGGACTTCATCATTTAAATAAACTGTCAACCTTCGAAATCAAACAGCCAGTTATTTTGCCAGCAAAATGGGCTCCTTCAGCCACAGCGATTCCGGCCAATCGAGCTGCAGCAGGAACCACAGGCTCCTCCCACAAGCAAGGAGAGGAGTGTCCTTTATAGAGAAAAGGAGGAAGTTGGGAGGGGCTGTTTTGAAGGAAAGTCCATTGGAGGAAAGTGAGAGTTCAGGGTGGTGACGGCTTCTCATTGGTCGACTTGCTGAGCCAGGAAGGGAGTCTGCCTTCTTCCTGCGGGAGGAGGAAGGTAATAATGTCACTGGCAGGGAGGATTTCCCCGTTGGGGTCTGCAACGGACACCTTCCTATTGGGGTCTGTAATGGCCGTCCAGAGGTAGTGCGTGAGGGCTCCTGACTCCGCTTTAAATGAGGTTTCCTTTGATTGATTTTCACAAAACAAAGGACTAAATGAATGCCTAGCAGCCATCATATCACATCTTGATTTCGTTTGTCTATGCTGATAAACCAGGAACAACCTAGGGGCAGGGACTATGTCTTAAATCTTTCTGAATCCTTAAGGGCCAGTCCTAACGAAAGAGTGCCTACAAATCAATAATAAAAATGGGACTTGGGGGGTGGAGGGAAGAGGCTCGTTGATCAGAGATGTGTGAATAATGAGGCTCTCTCTTCCACCCATTGCATCAAATCACACGGAGCCTCCAACTGTCCCACACGGCACCGCCAAAACTGTTCGGGACCTGCGGTACCCAGAGTTAGCAGGGGTGTGGGGATACCCGTAGACTGTAGGCGGACGGGACTGTGGCGGTGCCCCTGCCAAGGCCATCGGCCCGGCCACGCTGCGAGCTTCCTTCCTGTCCCGTTGCTGCCCCGAGCATCTCGTCCCCGACTTCGATGTATACAGCATTGTATCCTGTGTTCCCTCAGCGCTGGATTATCCACATTTCCCCCGCTTTCAAGACTCTTTGTACACATTGTACTTAAAACAGGCACCACGGGGTTTGGGCTGGTTTTGTTATGAGTGCAAAGTTTACTGTGGAAAACTTAGAACCAACCGGCCAGAACAAAGAGGAAAGTGCAAATCCCCAGAAACCTACCACCTTGACATTCTGTTGGCCCTCCCTTCCTCCCTTCTGTGCACAGGTTTGGACGTGTGCGCATTTTAACAAAACTGGGATGCTACCGGACATTGTGTTTTGTTACTGGCTTTTCTCAGTAAAATTCTTCTGAGCCGGGGTTTTACGGCTTCCTTTCTGATGAGGAACCACGTTATTTCTCCATGCTTAAGGCCCACGTGGGGTCAGCCTGGTGCTCTCGAGGCCCTTGGGGAGCCCAGGGCAGGGACAGGACCAGGGATGCAGGCATCAGAGGTGTGCAGGCTCCTGGGGTCGGACGGCTGGGCCCAAACACCCCTGATCTTGGGCAGGTGCGGGGAGCAGGGTCCTCGCCTGGGCCCTAATCTGGCTGTCCCAGCGGCTCACACCACCGCCTTGTGCCAGGCTCAGCTGGGAGCTGAGCCCACAGTCGCTGTCCCCTCGGGGTTCCGCCGCCTGTCTTGGCCCGTCCTGGACTGTCCTGAGCTGCCCTGGCGGGGCCGGGGGTGGGTGGAGTAAGACGAGGCCCTGAGGCCCCTGAGGATTGTGGGAAGAGCGGCGTGTGGGGCCAGCAGCCAGGGAGTTTTGCCTCAGTCAGGCTTTTGGCCCATGAAGCATCCTTGGTCCAGCCCTGAGCCTGGAGGAAACCCCTGCGCCCGGGCCTCATTGTGTTTTCAGGATTTCCTGCTTCCTGGCCGCCTAACCTATTTATGGGCCACAATGGCTGCCTCCCCGGAGGCCCCTACTGTACTCTGGGCCCATCCTCTGCAGGCCTCTGGACTCGGCCCAGCCCGGCCTGCCCTGGGCCAGGACTGTGAGGGGTGTCACCTCGCAGGCTAATTCAATGGATGAATGGGGTGCCAGGCCCAGGGCGAGGACCGGAGGCTCTCTCCCGGCTCAGCAAGAAGGAGTGTACAGCCCGTCCACCGCGGCCACTGTGCGATGGTGAGTGACGTGAGCTGACAGCGTGGTGACGGCTCTGGCCCCAACTTTCTTCTTTCACCTCCTCCCTCCGTTGTCTGGCCTTCCCTTGAGCCGCAGGTTCTCTCTCTTTGGAACAGGCCCTGCCTCAGGATCTTTGCTGCTCAGGTGGCTCTTCTGGCCTCTTCGGTCCATCCCGCGTCCTCAGCAGGTAAATCAGGCAAGATTTGGCCAATGGAGCACCGCTCAGCTCAATAACTCTTACTCAACCTGCAAGGCCCCACCTCCAATGTCCGCTTCTGGGAGGCTTTCCTGCGCCCCCAACACTGGGTCACACACCCCCACCCACCCCCAGCCCTGATCGCATCCTACAGGAAAGGCCGCGAGGTTAAGTTTGCAGGTCAAGCTCCCTAGAAGCAGAGCCAAAGAGCCCATGACGTGCAAGGGGTTAAGTGAGAGCCTCAATCACACAAAAGTGAGGAAAGCGGAACAGGGCAGAGGAGGAAGCCGAGCCAGACGTGGTTTCAGGGGAAACCTGGCCTCTGCCTGGTCCCCGGGAGCTTGGAATGGCACCAAAGACGTTGTGAACTCACCCGGCTGGCGAGGCTCAGTGGTTGAGCGTCAGCCCATGGACCAGGAGGTCACGGTTCTTTGATTCCAGGTCAGGGCACCTGCCTGGGTTGCAGCCTCGATCCCCAGTGTGGAGTGTGCCTTGCAGGAGGCTGCTGATGGATGACTCTCTCATCACTGATGTTTCTATCTCTCTCTCTCTCTCCCTCTTCCTTCCTCTCTCTGAAATCCATGAAAACATTTTTTTAAGTGACGTCTCCAGAGGCAAGAGGACAAGGCTGCTATGCCCTCACATCACTGCTCAGAACCTCCTGGGCGTTTCCAGGTAATGTGGTGCCCATCAGCCACAGGTAACCTCTGGTGGTGGTAGTGGCGGGGTCTCCAGCCTAGACTCCCAGGGGCTGGTCTCAGGGATCTCGGTCATCCAGCCCAAGGCCACGGTGTTTACCTGGGATGGGCGGCCAGGTGTGGAGATGGGGTCTGGGTCCCTCTAAGCAGGTCCACTCCCAGGAAACGGCGGGTCCTGAGGGGTGTCCAGAAGCCTCAAGCACTCCTATTCCCTGGACCCCCTCCGGGGAGGACAGGGAAGGTGCGATGGGCCGGGAAGAGAGAGGGGAAGGGGCATGTGTCTGTCACTAGCCCCTCCAGGAACAGTCAGTGCTTGGCGAGGGGAAGGGAGAACCCCAGCCACCACCTGGAGCGGCCTCAGAGGCGCCCTGAGTCAGGAGGGGCCCAGGCCTTGCATGAGGGGACAGGCAGCACCCAGGGGTGGGGGGCGGGGCCTTGGAGCCCCCAGGGAGGAAGAGGCCATGGCTCCCTCCCCATCCCTGTGCCCCGGTGAGGAGGCACCTGGGTCAGTGACCCTGCGGTCGGTCAGACAGACCAGGCTCCAGTCCCGGGTCCACCACGTACCAGCAGTCAGCCATCCACACCCCTGAGCCTCAGGCTCCTCCCTGGGAAACAGCGTGAGGGCAGCCTGAACCCCAGGGCTCGGGAACCCCAGGGACTCCCGCCCTTCCCACCTTGGCTTCTGTGACCCTGGCCTCAGCTCTATTAGGGAAATGGGCCAAGGGTCACACCCATATTTCAGATGCCAAAACCGAGGCCCCGTGGGGGCCAGCTCAGGCTTGCAGCCCCTGCCTCTCCCACCCCCATGGCTAAGGCGATGGTGGCCAGATAGCATGGTAAGTAAGTGCACACACACACGCGCGCATGTGCACACACGCGCGCATGTGCACACACACGCACACACGCGCGCACACACACCCTCTGCAGGGCCACCCTGGGCTCGGCAGGGCTAAGGGCGGGAGTTGGGGGCAGAGCGGGGTTTTCCAGCTGCTGGGCTCCTGCCAGAGAGGGAGGAGGAAGGCGCGGCGGGGGCAGGAGGGCGAAGGGGCAGCGCCGGCGCCTGTCCGTGTTCCACGGAAGCATCCGTTTTTCCCTGGAAACACTCAGCGGACGCGCCTGCCCCCCTCCCCCCTGCTGGCTTCTCCTGGCGCAGAGGCTGGGGGCGGAGAGAAGGCCCGCCCACCGAGGTGGGCCACGGAGGCTCCAGAACCCTGAGCCCCACTGTCCTTGAGCTCGGCCCCACCCACAACTCCGCCTGGAGCAGCGGTTCTCAGCCCTCTGGCCCTTTAAACACAGTTCCTCATGTTGTGACCCAACCATAAGATTATTTTCGTTGCTACTTCATAACTGTCATGTTGCTACTGTTGTGAATCGTCATGTAAATATCTGATATGCAAGATGGTCTCAGGCGACTCCTGTGAAAGGATCGTTTGACCGCCAAAGGGGTCTCGACCCACAGGTTGAGAACCGCTGGCCTAGAGGGAAACCGAGGCAGGTGGTCAGAAAGCCTTCCTCCACACTGGGTCCCCCCAAACCAGAGGAACACGGTGCCGCCCACGCCCTCAGGGGGCCACGGTGGCCGGTCCCCTTCCCTGTGAGTCTGCGGCTGAACCCAGGGCCGACTCTGCTCCTGTGCGACTGGGTCGGCCCATCCCCCCTCCGGAGTGGAGAACAGACTCACCCCCCTCCCCCCTCCAGGGAGGGTGCGGTGGGCCAAGGGCAGGGGGAGGGCAAGGCCAGCCAGGACAGGGGAGGAGTCCTCTGGCTTCTCTCTCTCTCTGCTTCCTACCCCCCCAGCTCTGGCCTAGATCTTTCTCTCTTCTCTTCCTCCCTTCTCCCCATTCCTCCCTCTCCCTCCTGCCTTCTATCCTCTCTCCCTCTGAGTCGTTTCTCTCGTGTTCCCTCTCATTATCTCTCTTTCTAGCTCCTCTCTTAAAAATATATATATTGTTTTGTTGGTTTCAGAGAGGAAGGGAAAAGGAAATAGAAACATCCCTGATGAGAGAGAATCATTGATCGGCGGCCTCCTGCAGGCCCCACACTGGGGATCGAGCCCGCAACCCGGGCATGTGCCCTGACCAGGAATCGAACCTTGACCTCCTGGTTCATAGGCTGACGCTCAACCACTGAGCCGCACTGGCCGGGCCTAGCCCCTCTCCTCTGTAGAGCTCTCTCACTTTCATTTTCCTCGGCTTCTCCATCACAAAAGCTCCCTTCTCTCTCTTTTTCTCTCTCTCTAACCCCCCCCCTCCAGCACCCCCTGCCACCTAATCAGCTGTCCTAGGAGCACACCCCCAAGCTGTTCCACCAGCTCCTTGGCCTGCCCCCCACCCCCACCCCAGGGCTCCCAGCCCCACTGGGGCGCCCCCAGCTTTCTGCTGCCCAGGCCAGAACCTAGGGCACTGTCCTGAGTTGCTCCCATTTATTCAACCCTTAGGCCTCATCAGGGGCTAAACCACCCCCCTCCTTGCCACCTTGGATGCCCACTGGCCCTGCTCTTGTCTGCTGTGCTCCCTGGCCCACCTCCTGGCTTCCCCTACAGCCCCCTCTGCCCTCGGGCTCACATCAGAGCCGGTGAGGGCCCTGCTCCCCCACTGAGGCCCTTCTCTGGTGCAGGACTCGCCACCCCGCCACCTCCCCAAGCACCTGCACCCACTCCTGCCCCGTCTCCACCGCGGGCACCCCTCCTCCAGGCGCATCCCTCCTGGGGCCTCTGCAGCGGACCTGGTGGGGAAGGGGGAGAGGTGTCCCTGAAATTACAGCCCAACCCCTTCGCTTTACAGGCCCCCCGTGGGGCCCTAGGCGGGCACCCCAGACCCCATGGGACAGGGCTCTTGGCTGGCGGGCTGGCTGCGTGGAGGGGCTCCTGGCTGGACTGTAAATCACCGCATTGTCCGCTGGGCCTTCTCGCCAAGACTGTACAAGGACGGACAAGAATCTGCCGGCACCCACCCCTCCGCCCGCCAGGCCAGGGGCTGGCACAGCCGGAGAGAATGGGGGTCTTCATGCCCACGGGCAGGAGGGCACCACGTCCCCTCCTGGGCCCCCGACAATGCCCTCTGGTGAAAGGGGTCTTTGTGATGCTCGCAGACTGGCCGGAGGGGACACAAAGGCCTCCCCAAGTGGGAGGTGGTGGCAGGAGGCTGGGGGGGGGGGGGGTGGCGGGAAGGGGAGGGGACCACAGGCCACAGTGGGGAGGCCTCTGGGCCCAAGGACCTGAGGAAGGAGCCGTGCGATGGCGGAAGGGAGCGAGGACACGCTCCAAGCGCAGCACAAGGAAGTGGCTTGAGTCGCTGCACCCTGTGTCCACCGGGGCCCTGACCTTCCCCAGCTGCGGGGGGCAGGGTCACAGAGGAGGGCGGGCCCCACCCGCGGACCCTGTTCTCAGGGCTGCCCTCACCCGTCTGCCCTCCCTGCTCCTTCCATCACGTGGCAGAGTGCCCCTGGGGCTTTGCTGTGCCCTCCCCCCTCCCCCTTCCTCCCCCTCCCCCGCCCCCCTCCCCCTCTTCCCTAAGAGTCTACCCCTCACCTTCTCTCAGGCGCCCACCTGGAGTTCCTTGATAACTCACACCCGTGTCTTCCCTCTGCCTCCTGCCCCAGTGCACAGCGAAGACTTGGAATGACTGACTAGACCCCTGGTCGGCAAACCGCGGCTCGCGAGCCACATGCGGCTCTTTGGCCCCTTGAGTGTGGCTCTTCCACCAAATACCGCGTGCGGGCGCGCACGTACAGTGCGATTGAAACTTCCTGGCCCATGGGCAGAAGTCGGTATTTTGTGGAAGAAGAGCCACACACAAGGGGCCAAAGAGCCGCATGTGGCTCGCGAGCCGCGGTTTGCCGACCACTGGACTAGACCCTTTCATTTCACTTCCCGCTTCTCCTACCTGAGGAGGCCCAGCAGGTCTCCACCTGAGAACCGGGTGGGGACTTTCCCAGCGCGGCACTGAGAGGTCGCATTGGGTTTCAGATTCAAGGCTGTCCGACCCCCAAAGCCATGCGTTTAACCCACGTGCTCCCGACCTCCCTGTGCAGACACCCACACAGGAGCCCCCTGCCTGGCGGGACCCAGGCAGAGAAGGGTTCAGCCCTTAGGGAGAGCTTCGGAGCAGCTCGATCCCTCCCCCGCAGGACGGACAGGTGAGGTTGTGAGGAGAGAGCCCCAGAAGAAACGTGGCCCTGCCTCTCTCAGAGGCCTGGACCCGGACCCGGCAGGAAGCCAGGGGTGGGGAGGAGGCCAGGGCAGGGTCAGCCCCCCTTGCCCTCCGGGAGGAAGAGGCTGAGCCAGGGGCTGCCAACGCTGTGAGTCAGCGTCCTTGAGAGCCAGGCAGCCCTGGGCCTGGCAGCGGGGAGGGCAGGGCTGGGTCCCTCTGAGGGTGGGGAGGGTGGGGGGGGTCTCCCCAGGGAAGAGCAGGAGGTGAGAGGCACTCCTCCCTGGAACCGTGTGCCCATCTGCACAGCAAAGGGTCAGCTTGCTATACCCTAACACCCTGCTCATGGCTCAGAGAGGCCAGGGGAATGTGGGCTGGTGGGGGTGGGATAGAAAGGGGGGGCAGGCAGCCTGAGGGGGAGGCAGGTAGTCTAGTGGGGCGCAGGCAGCCCCAAGCAAGCTCTCTGCAAGGACACGCTCTGCAAGGAAGAGCAGAGCTACCCAGGCCGGAGCCTTTTGGAAGCCCCTGCCAGACTGTGGTCTCTGGAAAAGGGGTGTCCTTGCAGAGAGCTTGCTTGGGGCTTCCTGCCCCCCCACTAGACTGCCTGCCTCCCCCTCAGGCTGCCTGCCCCCCCTTTCTATCCCACCCCCACCAGCCCACATTCCCCTGGCCTCTCTGAGCCATGGACAGGGTGTTAGGGAAGGGCAAGCTGACCCTTTGCTGTGCAGATGGGCACACGGTTCCAGGGAGGAGCGCCTCTCACCTCCTCAAGTTTCTGGGCGCCTCCAACTTCCTCCCTGGCAAAGCTTCCTTTGTTCTCCTGTCCTCCCCACAGAACTTCTCCTGGCCCCTCCATGCAGGCCCATGAGGGAGACCAGCCATGATGGTGCCAGGGAGGGTGATGAACCTCGGACAACCACCGTCACCATGACAACACTGGGAGCGCTGGGTCCTGCCCCAGCATGTTCATGCACTCTCTCTGTGAACCCCAGCACGCCCTGTGAGGTGCATGTCCCTGCTGTAACTCCCACTTCTGCAAAAGGGGAGGCTCGGCTAAGGGAAGGGCTTAGCTACCGGCCACTTGGCTTTCCCAGGCCCGAGTGGTCACGTCCACTCATCTCATTGCCCTACAGTGACCCCAGCGGCTGGAAGGGCAGAAGCCACCAGAGGGCAAGGTCTCCACAAACTTGCTTTCTGCTGAGAGGGAGGGGCAGGAGGGCCTGCTAGAGGAGGGGGACTGTGACCACCGGCTCCGGCCAGCCAGGCCCTACGGCAGCTCCTTCAGTGAGAGACACCCCTTCTTTTCCAAAGCCCCCACCATTGCCACAGGGACCTCCTTTTCCTCCCTCTGTTGCCAGTGGCCAATGTGGGGGTGCTGTGTCCACCTCCCCCAGCTCCTCCTGCCAATCGGACTACGCTCAGGACACCGACTCCGTTGTCTCTCAAGCCTGTTCCGTCCCTGGCCCATCACTGTCTCCTACAGCCCCCACCTCAGTGACGACCCCGTCCTGCGCCCCACACCCCCTGTAATTCATCATGCGGAGACCTCCCTGCCAGGCCCACCCACCACCAGGCCCCCACACGGCCATCACGGCTCCTGGTCAGAAGCCAGTGGACAACTCAAAATAACTATTTCCCTTCCCTCCAGCACAACTGTCCCTCCTGGGTAGGGACAACAGCTGCAAGGGATCAAAGGGGGGAATGGAACCGGGGAACCCCCCACCCACAGCCCACAGCCAGGCCCAAACCCACAGAACTGGAGGCTGGAGCGTCGAACATAGGGGTGAGGAGCCTGCCCCTCCCAGAGTCCTCTTCCCTGGGAATAGGAGGGGAGAGAGGGGAGCGGGAGGGCGGTGGCATCCCCAGCCCGCCCGCCCCCCCTCCACTCACCCCCGGCTTGGCCCACCTGTGGCCAGACAGGGCTTGCCTCCAAGCCTGGGATGCTGAGAAATGGGTCTGGCTGGTGTGGCTCAGTGCTTGGGCATCGATCTATGAACCAGGAGGTCAGGGTTCGATTCCCGGTCAGGGCATATGCCCAGGTTGTGGGCTCGATCCCCAGTGGGGGGCGTGCAGGAGGCAGCCGATCCATGATTCTCATCATTGATGTTTCTATCTCTTTCTCCTTTTCCTTTCCTCTCTGAAATTAATATATATATATAAATATTTTTTAAACGAATAGCCACAGGTGGCTAGTGGTTACCATAGTAGCACACTATTTAAACTCTATTTTTTAAAGGGCCACAAGCCTTTGCATTGCAGCCTGATCCCCTTTTCCAAGGGAGTTTGCACAGCCCTGAACGCCTTACAGGGTGATGGCGCGACCTAAGAAGAAATCTGTATTTTGGTCTTCCGCTCCAGCTCCTCACCAGAGCTCTTAAAACCTTTGTAATTTTCTAAGCAGTAAAAGGGGCTAGGAGCCTCTTTGGGCCTGGGGTTTGGACACAGAGCTCCTAAATCCTCTGGAATGTCCTGGGTGATAAGAGCCTTTTGTTCTAATCAGTGACTCCCCTCCCCCCCTTTGGGTGGGGGCTGGTCACCAGAAGAACCGAGCTGTGATGAGAAGCTGGAATTTTCAGCCACACTCCTCCTCTGGGGAGGGCAGAGGGACTGGAGCCTGAGTTAATCATTGATCCTGCCTACGTGATGGAGCCGCCCTGCAAAGCCCTCAAGTGCCGGCTTGCAGGCTGGGAGAGCTTCCAGGTTGATAAACATCCACATGCCCGGGCGGTGGTGCGCCCCAACTCCTCGGGGACAGAAGCTCCCGTCCTCGGGACCCTTTGGGACTAGGCCCTATTGCTCTCCTCAGCCGCTCATCTGTGCCCTCTCATCTCCTCTGCTATGTAATAAACTGGTGGCCGTGTTTCCCTGAGTTGAGTGAGCCAAGACAGCCAGTGATCAACCCTACGGAGGGAGCCTGGCAATGCCCAGTGTGGAGCCAGCCCAAACCGACGTGGACTTGCAACTGGTGTTTGGTGTTCAGTCTGTTGGGCCCTTAACCTCGGGGTCTGGCCCTAACTCCGGGCAGATGGGGTCAGAATGGAATTGTAGGACAGCCACCCAGCGGGTGTTAGAGAACCGGTCCCTGTGGGAAAAGCCCGCGTCTGCTGTGGAAGAAGAAAGGCTCGCTGGCCGGTTTGTACTCCTATCTGCGATTTGCTCTCACAGCCCACCACCAGGCAGCCCGCTGGGAGGGGGACGCCACTTCCGCCTACCCTCTCTGATGGTGGGAGGCGCCTGAATCACCGCGAATCTGAGGGGTCGGTGTCCAGTACCAAGAACAGAGGCCCCAGGCGTGGGAGGGTGCTTGGTGGGGCAAGTGAACACGAGGGCAGTCGAGGCGGCTTTGGAGGGGGACTCGGAACCCAAAGGCTAGAGTGCGTGGATCTGTCCTCCTGTGTTCACTGCCTTCCCTGTATTCCCTCCCCAAACACCAGGATTCAAGACTTAAGATGTAAAGGAAGAAAGCGATGACAGAGGCCTTATAGTTACTGCCCTCATGCAATAGTGACGCTCTCCACCCCTGTAATGAGGGTTCTGTCCAATGCGTTTCCACTCCCCCCGCGCGCCCCCCCCTGCAGCTTTTTTATTTTTTTGCTTTGCTTCAGACACCATGGAGACCAAGAGGCACATTTTTTCCAAGGCTCATGCTCCATCCAGATGTCCGCTGCCTTGTGGGTTTACAACTGGGAGCGCCCTGCGGCTTGCATTATGGGAAAATGTGTAGAGATGTAAGCTACCTGCTAGGCAGGGTTTTGTAGAAAGGGAACTGCAGGTGTTCGGGGAGGGGACCGGGGAGGTGGCAGATGTGCCCCGTGGCGGGGCTGCTGTATGCCTTCTTCCCTCCTAGCATCTGGCCTTTCTGCACTCGGAAGCTATCCCATCAATTCTTGTTCCCTCCAGTTTGGAGGAGCTTCTCAAGTGACAGAAACATCACAAATCATCAGGGGAAGCTGTTAAACATGTAGATTTCTGGGCCAGATTTAGATCTCCTGAAAGAGAATCTGCATGTTAATGAGCTGGGCCCCACGAGCCTGCATTTTAATAGGCCAGGGCGCAGTCATCTAAATCGAACTGTTTTAAAATTGAGAAATATAATCAGAAGAATAGCTTGGTGTACGTAATTGAAATAGTAATGAAGCGCATGCCCCTGTGTGAACACGACCCCGGTTAGGACATAGAGCCTCGGGGTCCCCGGAAGCCCCCTGAAGGGGGGTGGTCACTTGTGTCCCCCACCCCCCAACACTAGGTGAAGCACTCTCCTGAGCTTCGAGACACTGTCCCCTGCCTCACTTGAGGCTGTCGTTATAAATGCATCCCAGAATATATTCCTTTGCCTATTTAAAAATGGTGTGGAGCCCGGCCGGTGTGACTCAGTGGTCGAGTGTCGACCTATGAACCAGGAGGTGACAGTTTGATTCCGTCAGGGCACATGCCCAGGTTGCGGGCTCGGTCCCCAGTGTAGGGAGTGCAGGAGGCAGCCGATCAATGATTCTCTCTCATCATTGATGTTTCTCTTTCTCTCTCTCCCTCTTGCTTCTTCTCTGAAATCAATAAAAATGTATTTTTTATAAATCCTGTAGAAATGGGATCGTCTTTAATATATTGTGCCTTGCTGTTCTCAGTCTGCATTATGGTTGTGTGGCTGCCCTGTGGTGTTGCCACTCGCTGTATTTTGTCACTCTTCAAGGCTGCGTAGTATTCCATTATGTGGAGATAACACACTTGATCTATTGTCAGGCTAATTTTGTTGATGAGGAAACAGTGGGTCAGAAAAGTCCAGTAACTAAAGAGCCCAGTGCTGGGGTTAAATAGGCTGACTTTGAAACCAGCTTCCACCACCTGGGGCATCACTGTGTAAGCTTGGCCACTCTGATCTTTGTGCCTTGGTTTTCTCATCTGTGAAATGACAATAATTGCTCCTGTTTCCGTGTTGTGATGATTCAGTAAAACAAGTATATGGAAAGTCGTTAAAACGTTGCCTGGCCACTCAAAACACTTTCAGTTCAGGAATGGGAACTGGGATTCTTTGTACAGTTTCAATTTCCCATGAGCACGTATTGCTTTTATGTCCATTAGTTCAACACAAACCTTTGCCCCACAGCTTTTCTTTTTTTATTAAAAAAATATATTTTTTTATTGATTTCAGAGAGGGAGAGGGAAAGAAACATCAATGATGAGAATCATTGATCAGCTGCCTCCTGCACACCCCCTACTGGGGACTGAGCCCACAACCCGGACATGTGTCCCGACAGGAACCGAACCGTGACCTCCTGTTCATAGGTTGACACTCAACCACTGAGCCTCGCCGGCCGGGCTACCCCACAGCTTTTCAGCCTCAGGCCCTGGAGTTCAGCTAATGTGTGGTAAGGAGTGACAAACCAGGAAGCCCTCACTGCGAAGGCAGAGCTCAGTCCAGCCCCTGACCCCTCCTGAGGGGGACATGATCCGACCTAATGTCCTCTACAAAAAGGGCACAGCCAGCCCCGCAGGAGGCAGGGACGCCACCACCAGGGAGGACAGGGCTGGCCTCTGACTCCCGTCATGGGATTGGGTCCTCATTCTGCCCCTGCCACTCCTAGGGGCTAGCCCGTGCCTCTCCGGCTGCAGTGTCCTCATCAGGGCGCGAGGGGCTCAGAGGAGAGATCCAAGACCTTTTCCCGTGAGTTCCGAGCCCGAGCCTTTGGCTCCAGCTGCCGAGGTGCCAGGGAAATCCGCTCGGGTTCTCTGGTGCCCACTTGTCTCCTCCAGAGATGCCCAGGCAGGGGCTGGCCTGGCTGCAGGGAGGCAGCCCACGGGCCAGTGGCAAAGAGGGGCCCTGGAGGGTCTGCCCTCTCCCAAAATGAGCCCTGTTGGGAGTGGCTGTGCACCTGTCCCCCCCGAGTTCATGCCGTGAACTCACTCCCGCTGGGAAGGCGGTTCCTCTAAAGCGCCATGACTGCCGGGAGCTAGATAGGCGCCCGCCCGCTCCCGTTTCCACAGTCTGAGGTCACCCTGGTCCCCACAGCCTGTCCCTCCCGCCCCCTCCTGTGGCCTCACCAGTCATCTTCCTGGTGAGCTGGGAGCCAAGGGCCAGGCCGGGCAGCCGCTGGTGCCACCATGCGCGCTGGCCCAGGGCCAGCCTAGATAATTCATGGCATCACCCTGACGCCCCCTCACTTCCTCTCGGATGGCTATGAGAAGCATCTGGAAAGGCAACAGCTGCTGCCTTCCACCCCGGAGAGGGCGGTGAGGTAATGGCCATACATAGTCCGGCCAGCGCGGTGAAGGGGGCTGTGTGTGGAGGAGAGCACGTTACTGTCTTTCTCGGGCTCCAGGGCACTTCGCTGACACCCGGCACCGAGGGGAGAGGAGAAGTTAACCCGCTTTCCGGCTCCACAAAAGCATCTTTCATCCACAACAGACTCCAGATTGGAGGGAAGACCTCACTCCACAGTGGCCAGAGACAAGCAGCTCTGTGAATCCCCGACCCCCCCTCCTTTTTTGAGGTTCCCCCTGAAACCCAGGAAGCTCCGGAGACACATGGAGTCTAAGGCAGGAATGGAAGCACGGAGACTCGGACAACACTCAGATGTGACGCGCTGGCCCTGAAAGAGCAGTCACCTGGTCTGAACGGCCCGTGGCTCACAAAGGA
The DNA here is from genome assembly GCF_963259705.1 of Myotis daubentonii. Taxonomy (NCBI): domain Eukaryota; kingdom Metazoa; phylum Chordata; class Mammalia; order Chiroptera; family Vespertilionidae; genus Myotis; species Myotis daubentonii. The sequence goes on along the minus strand of NC_081854.1, from coordinate 52,246,316 downwards.
GAGGGCGGCGCCCAGGGGGAAGGGGCTCCAGTCTGGTCGTTAGCAGGAGACAAAGGGCCTAGTATGAGCTGAGCCCACCTGCATGCCAGGCAGCGAACGACTGAGGGGAAATGGAACTGAGCCATGAGGTAGAGAGGGGCACCTTCGTCCACCCCCCCCTCCCGCAGCCCCTGCCCCCTCGCAGACTTGGCCGAGCTGGCCCGGAGCAGGCTCCGAAGAGGACGAGGAGCAGGTGCCCTCACCATTTCACTGCTCAGGAGGCAGGGATCAATGCCGACTGGCACTGCGTGCTCTCACCTCTCATCAAAGCCGAAGCGGCTCCGCCCACCACCCTGGCCTCTCCCGGTGGAAGGGAGAACGCGGTGCCTAGGATGGCCCTTCGTTCCTTCCGACTTCCACGTTTCTATTACATAAATGTTACCTTTTGAAAAATATTCTTCAGTGTCCAACAAAGCATCCAGGGGGTACCGTAACCATTCTCTCCAGATGCAATCACTGTGCTGTCCTTCAAGGTCATCTAGGTGCGTCTACATGTGCTCTTGTCTGCACCCCAACTGCTTCCCCAGGCATGATCCACATGTAGTGCGGGAGCGAAGGGTTTCACGTGCGTAAGTTAATTACCTGTCTAAGCCAGCGAGCCCCAGAATGAGTGCGAGTGGGCAAGTGCAGGAGGTTTCAGGTCTCACGTGATTTGTGCTTAAAGAAGCCGCTTTCCCTGAAGCCCCCAAGTCCAGGCAGGTACTTCCTGTGGAGCCTGAGTGGGAGGTGGTGCCCGCCCCAGCGCTGGGGGCGCTGCTGGTACAGAGACAATCGGACTAGATGTGCTTGGTCTTCAGTGACTCAGGAAGGTGCCTCGCTTAGTCCTGCACCATTCCTGGGTTTTTCCACTTGTTCATCTTGAAAGTTGTTCCAAGTCAGTATCTATAGCTCAGTCTTGTTCTAAGCGCTCACTGCCAGCTATTGCACAGCACGAATGCATGGGCCGGTCTTTGGAAAGAGTTCTATTTTCATCCCACAAAGAAAAGAGAAACGTCACCATTAAAAAAGACACAAACTAGAAACGTCACCATTAAAAAAGACACAAACGAAGAACAAATGTACAAACCAAGAATATAACATTTTATTCATTTCCAGATTATGAGTATTACAAGCATATACATATATTTAGATAATATATAAAACAAAGAACAAACCGTAGAAAGAGATTTTGGTCTGAAATGGACACCTTTAATTCTGTAAGCTCGTGGGAAGTTATCTCCCACGCGCTGGGGTGGCAGCGGGAAAAACGCCAGGAGCCCCGCATCCCCACTGTACTTACGATGCGTTACGTACGGCATGGTCACTGTGTCCGCGACAAGGGACACCAAGGAGTAGACAAAAGAACCACAGCACAGTGAACTAATAGAAATATTTGTTTTTCTGCATTGTCCTCCAGATAGTTTCCTTTAAAACTAAGAGTCGGGTCCAGGGTCTATCCCTTGAGTTGCATTCCAGTTATTGCTGAAGGGGAAAAAGAGGCATCCATTCAAGTTATCAGAAATAGATGGTCAGTGCCCTGACCCCCTAGCTCTGTGGCACGCAGGATGCTGAGCTGCAGGAAATGCACACGTCAGCAGCAGCAGCAGGTAGCGCTGCCATCGTGTCAGAGGAGAGAGCAACGGGCTGATAAAGAGGTTCCATGGACCCTGGCCAGTTTTTCTCAGTGGTTAGTGTTGGCGTGTGGGTCAAAGGGTCAAGAACATGTACCTCAGTTGCGGTTTGATCCCCAGCACTGGTCGGGCATGTGCGGGAGGCAACCAATTGATGTGTCTCTCTCACATCAATGATTGTCCCCCCCTCCCCGCTCCCTTCTCCCTCCCTTTCACTCTCTCTAAAAATTAATGGGAAAAATACCCTCCGGTGAGGATTTTTAAAACAGTGGTTTGATGGGTGCCTGTGACTCCCTGCACCCCGAACGCCCAGGAGGGGCAGGATCACCTGTGGAGGTGGAGGAGCACAACAGAACCTTCCAGGCTCATTCCTGACTCGCTGCTGGCGGCGGGAAGACTCACGTCTTACGATGGAAAGGCACCCCATTCTCCACGCCAACGCAGAGAGGCCGTGCAGCCGACCAGGGAGAGCACTTTCCAGGACACAGCCTCCCGACCCACCGCCTGGCCTCCCTCGGGAGTCCTGGCTGCTTACCTTCCCCTTGTTCTGAACTGGGAGGTAGAGTTTGAACTCCGCTGGCAGTTCATCCTCTGAGTACAGCCTGTCTGAGAAGTAAACCCGGCGGATGCGGCAGTTGGCGTGGATCTGTGGGCGCCAGGCTTATTTTGAGAAACTCAACGTAACTGTCCTTCCTCATCTCCCGGTCCTCCTAGAGCTCCCCCACCCCACGGTGCTGTCCGAGCGGCATCCCCGGGGCGTCTCCTGCTTGGCCTGGGGTGGATTCTGACAAGAGGGATTTCCTCGCCATATTCTCCCGCTACCTCTGAGCAGAACCCCCTGCGCTTGGGGGCCTGATCCAGAAACCCACTCTTCTGTCATGTGGACCCCAGCCAGTGACAGAGCACCCCCGTCCCACGTGGGCTCCATCGGAAAGGGCCTGGCACCTGCACTCTCAGGGTCTCGATGTAGTTGGTGCCGTACGCCCGTCGAGTGAAGTCGGACAGGTTGAACTGAATCTGGTTCCAGCCGTCATCCAGCCGCATGGGCATGGTGCAGATGAAGGGTTTCACCCGGGTGGTGCTCTGGTAGTTACTTGCCCGAAATCGCCGACGCACATTTTTGTCGTCTAGTACCTGTGAAATGGAGACAAGAGTCATGCTCCCTCCACCCTGGAAGAAGCTAGCAATCTGGGTAAGGCAAGGACCTGAACTTCCACAGCCCTGATTTCCAAGGCTGAGGCCCAAGGGAGGATAAACAGACCAGACACAGGTCACACTGGATGCAGATGGCCTGGAAGGAGCAAGTTTATCTTATTTGTTGCCAAGACAACACCAGCTGCTTATGACATATGACACACCCACCCGCCAGGCTCTCAGGCCATAGAATGACTTCATAAACATTCTTCCCTTTGAAAATAAAAACTACGAGAAATAGCCTGGCCGGTGTTGCTTAGTGGTTGAGCGTGGACCCATGCACCACATGGTTCAATTCCAAATCAGGGCACATGCCCAGGTACAGGCTTGATCCCCAGTAGGGGCGTGCAGGAGGCAGCCACTAGAATAGAGACCAACAATAACTCAGTATTAAATAGTTACTCCCCAAATGAACACTACTCTAACCCTTAAGTTTTGAAATCTTATCGCTATAGTTAAATTTACCGTTTCTTTAAAAACTCGGCATTAAATTATGATTACTAATACCAAATGTATGTCAAAATAATAAGGGCTGAGTCAAGTTTACGGCACAGGCAGTAAAGAAGACATTTTCCTACAGGCTGATGGGACACCTCCCTGGCACAGCCAAGAGCATGTACATTCATGTGCGCACACTTACCTGTACTTCAAAAGTAAAGTATTTCTTCAGGTTTTTAATAATCATGACAAGGAATGGAAGTTTAATTCCTAATGTCTTCTTTGGGTCTGCAGGGCACGTGATGTATGTGGTGCTGTAGAGAAGGAAATGCCAATAAACACACTACTGATCCTTTCCTCTGTGTACGCACAGCAACAACCCACAGCCCAAGAGGATAAATCGAAAGGCAGATCTACTAGTTCCAGACACATCAGCCAATGAAGCCCTCAACCCTTAAGTCAGCTAATGCTTTAAAAACCGCTGGACTCCGGCCCTGGCCAGGTGGCTCAGTTGGTTAGAGCATTATCCCATACACAAAGGGTTGAGGGTTCGATTTCTGGTTAGGGAACATACTTGGGTTGCAGGTTCGATCCCCAGTCAGGACGTATACAGGAAGCAACTGATTGATGTTTCTTTCTCACATCATTGTTTCTCTCTCTCTCTCTCTCTTCCCCCCCTTCCTCTCTCTCTAAAAATCAATAAGAACATATTCCCGAGTAATTAAAAAAAAAAAATGCTGGACTCTGAAACAAAAGCTCAATATAGGACTAGACACCAACAATAAAATACCTGAAAAGCAAAACCAGACCAGTGGATCTGAGGCAGTTCTTCCAGTGAGAGAAGATCTACTTCTGGTATAAGAGAACCAACAAATGATAGGAAGCCAAAACTAAGACCATTTTGGCACCAAAACCCACAATGGCCACCCCCAACACACACACACCTTGGTTAAATATTAATAATATCTAATATTTGCACAGCGCTTAACATGTGCTAAGCAGATTCTACTAGTAAGTGTTTTATCCACATTCACTCATTTAATCTGCACAATAACCCTTCAGGAAAGATGTACTGTTATCCCCATTTTACAGATGAGGAAAGAAAGGCCAAGGAGACGGAGGAACTTGCCAAGTTACAGCTCTAAGCAGCAGAGCTGGATTCACACCAGGTGGCCTGACCAGACAGCCTGTGCCTTTCGCCTCATGAGGTATACTGCCTCCTTGGACAGTGTCTCTAGGAAAACAGAGTTCAACCTACCTGACATTTGTTCCTTCAATCTCCAGCACCAGGGACTGGATGTCATTATCAGTGATTCTTTTGATGTGGCCATTCCGCACCTAAAAGGAAGAAAATTAAACTGGTTAGTACTGAAATATTTGGCAACAACTTTAAGATTCTGAATGGGACCGTTTAAAGAAAACCACAGTGGCCCAGAGGGGGATAGCACGGAAGTCTGTGACATGCTATGTTGAAGCTTATGTGTAAGCAAACCAGGCTATTACTGCTATGCCGGGTCCCATCAACCACCACAGGAATCACAGGGAACTCAGCAACCTATAAATCAGGATAAATTTCTTCCCGAAGAAATCAGCTCCATTCATTCAGCTAACATTTAATGAGTTCCTACTATGCATTAGAACATTCATATACATTCTCTCACTTAATCCCTCCCACACAACAAAAATCACAAGGCAGGTGGCACTGTTTCCACTTTACACATGTGGACATCGACACCCAGGGAGTGCAGATGTCAGCTCCTAAGTCAGAGCGTCAGGACGGCGACCAGGCCGGCCACTGCTCCAGGCTGCCTCACTCTTCTTCAGCCAGAAAGGCAGGTGCTGAGTGTCACTGAGGAGGGGCAACCAGAACATAAGCGCTACTCCCCCAGGTTTACTCCTACTTCATGCTTCCTTACCTTCTCTCCCCTGAGTTTCTACTTTTTCAGGTATGAACTCAAGTCCCATCTGTGCCCCACACAGAAGCCTTCATTAGCATTTCCAGCCCACACTGACCTCTCCGACTTGTTTTCCTGGCTTAAATAGCCCACACTACGCAATTCAGCTCTTCATCCTACCTTGTTTTGTATTGTTTGCTGCATATGTAGGAGGTATATGAGGGGAAGGAGTCAATATTCGATACAGGTGCCTCCTCTCAAAATATTTAGGAAAGAAGAATTACCTTCAAGCAATCAACTCTTAAGCACCTAATATGAACAGAGCAGAGATGTGCAAAGATACCTCAGAGACAGGGCTGGACTGCCAGGGCTGAACATATTAACACCTGAAAAGGATCAACAGCTTTAGAGCAGGACTCATCAGAAAGACAAACGTGGTCTTTTTCTAGGGACGGTGAGACGGGCTGTGTTGGGCTGTTTGTCGAATTCAATAATTGTTCATTTGGCTTCCCATCAGATTCCCATAAGGGAGAGAACACAGTGTCCAGTCCGTCTGATAGATGTATTTTTCTTTCCTTTTTTTGTTAATCCTCACTTGAGGATATTTTTTCCCCACTAATTTTAAGAGAGAGTGGATTAGAGGAGGAGAGACAGAGAGAAACATCGATGTGAGAGAGACACATTGATTGGTTGCCTCTATTTAGTAAGCGCCCCAACCAGAGCTGGGCATGGAACCTGCAACCGAGGTACATGCCCTTGACCGGAATTGAACCCCTGACCCTTCAGTCCACGGGCCAACGATCTAATCACGAACCAAACCAGCCAGGGCTAATAGTTGTCTTTTTCACCATAGGTTATTAATAATGTCATCCTATTTTTAAACACCAGTCTCCGAGCTCTGTTACTGTGAACTTGATCCACTTGTGGTGTGCTTGGCGTTCTCCAGGTGACATCTGCTATCACTGGCCATCTTTTTCTACACGTTGCAACTGAGTCTTATCTTCTCAAAAAAGTGTAAGCTCAGGGGTAGGGACCAAGTATTAAGCATCATTTGTATCGTCTACAATGCTTAGTACTGTGCTAGGCATACGGTAAGCACTCAAATATTTGCTGACTTCTGGACTTTGTCACTCTAAGAGCTGGCACATATGAATAGTTTCAAGAAGGATTTTAAAACATTCCTGGATAACATATCCACCATGAACTACTAACAGGAAGCCAGAGATCCTGGGTGCCTCACACCACAGAGCCCAGGAGGCTGCCAGCAGGAATGCTTCCCCACAAATCATCTTTTAGTGCCACCTTCAGAGACAGAGTGCGGGGTGGACGGGTCCGATCTCTGCCAATGTGGCATTTCTTGGTTCTCAAGACACAAATGTCACATTGACGTGCTTCTCAAACGAAGCTGCTGACATCAAATGCCCTCCTGCTTCGGATTCTAGGCCTCGTGCCAAGGGAGATTAAGAGCACAAAGCTTGGATCTGTGTAGCATATGCCACCACTGCCCACCTCATCCCCCACAGGAACCCTCCCATCCAAGTGGCGATAGCCCTCTAGTTGCCGGCCCACAGCTGCTGGGGAACAGCAGGCGGTGTTGGTGAAGGAGGACTTAGTCAGGACATTATTTCCAAATCATGTGATGATAAGAGCTGGCAGTATTCTAACAAGATGCAAACACCAATTCTGTAACATACCGCTAATTATTCCCTGTAATCTAGCTTCATTCTTTCCTTAAAAGGTAACTAAGGCAATACTCAAACAGATGATTAAATTGAAAGGATTAAGTATTTAGTGCCCATAGGCTACTATTGCTAAAGTGCAAATTGTTGCAATTTATCCAACACTGTTTCAAAGCACTGGCCGCAGATCTTACATCCCACGGCCTCTCACTCAAGAAGGCCTAGCGGGCTTCACAGGGCGGGAGCACGGGCAGGAGCGTTAGGGAAGCTGCCTCTATCATCTGTTTCGACTTTCAACGACTTCCTAAAGAGAACTTTCTCTCAGCCACATGGCAACAACCACACTCGCAAACTTATTTCTTACAAAATTAATGAATGTGGCCCCCAAACAAGAGAACTCAGGGGAACCGAGGCAGCTTTTTTGAAGGGATGCCGATCAGTCTCGCGTTTCAGCCTGGCTGGTGGTGAGACAAGCTAAGGAGAGTTTTGCCCAAGAAGCAAGCTCAGGCCTCAAAGAAGAAAACACAGTATTCTCACATCCCAAGCTGCCAGCGCTATGAAATCAAATTATGTTGATCTATCAGTGAATGATGATTTTTCCCTTTATTGAAGTTCAAGGGCTGCAAATACAAACTCATGGGGAGAAAAGGATGGAGGTAGATGGAGATGCGATTAATCAGAGATGTGAGCACTGAGAGGGTGCGAAACCTCCCACGCCTCTTCTCTGGGCCCTAGAACTAGGATGGGAAGGGGAAGGAGTGTGGGCAAGCTTCCTACCCCCCTGGCAATCTGGCTCATGTCTACTGCAAGGTCTTCCAGGAAGCAACCCCCTCCTCAGTCCCGCTTCTGACCAACCCTGATAACAGGACACATGGCCTCAGAAAGCATCCACTTCCTGTCCTCAGCCCCTTCCAGGTCAGAGGTCGCTCGGCAGGCCGGCTTTGAAATGAAGATAAGATGAGCCGGTCAGCATTTACTGCTCATGGTGGAAGCAGGTTTTCTTTTACTTCCCTCTCTAAATTAGAAAGTGCCAATTATTTGTGACATTAATTCTTTTTTATTTCATAACACATCCCCACTATCAAAGTGTGGCCTACACGTGTTTTATCCCCCAAATAAATAAGTAAATAAATAAAGCCAATCTTACAGTTGTTAAAAGTTCACCAACTCCCCAAGCGATGAGCTGGAGGTACTTTAGGAGCCTCAGCACCCAGGCAACTGACAAGTGCCAGTCAGAATGGTCCTCAGCCTCTGCCGACTCCAGGAAGGGCACATCCAGCCTTTCGTGCAATCCCTCTCCCAGGCTTTCCATCGTTGCTGGGGCAACTAATAAGCAACACTGACTTAAGCCCCAGGGAGGAGGGTCAAGCTGAGGGGGAAATACTACTGGGAGGAAGCTGGCCAATGTTCTCTATTTCTACAGGTGCGTTAAAAATAACACAGGAGTGGTTTCCATTTCCTACCCCCACCCATTTCTTTTTTTTTCTGGTTCCACCCACTTATCCTGGCAGACAGCTGAGCCCCCAGCCATCTGGTATCCTAGTCTAAACGACACATGTTCCAATTTACAGTGAGCCATTAGCGCTGTCCGTTTCAGCAAAACCAGCTCTGCTAGGGGCTGGGCTCCCTCCGAAAATGGGCAGAGGGAGACCTCTGTGGGGAGAGCTGGGCATAGCTCCGCCGCAAGGCCTTGGCCTCCCAGGCTCCAGCGGGTCACTCCGCAGGGCAATCAGACAGCAGCCAGGCAACTCGGGGCGCGTGCAACACACTCTGCCCTCAAGTAAGGACAGTGGTGTGCGTTGTTAACCAGTATCTTTGTAACAGCGCATCCCCAGGGCAAGTGTCACTAAAACCAGGCCTTTGCCCAATTATAGGAAAAGCTGTTACTCAGAACAATGGAGAACACCATCAGACTGACCCAGGGAAAGTCTGAAAAAAAGAGCTTTCCTACCTTCATGTCCGAGTGCTGTCAATTCTACTACTGGAAATTGCATCAGTTTAACATGGACCAACAAGGTTCACTCATTAGAAGCTGGGGCGTGGGAGCTTCTTTCTGGAGACTTCGTTCACTTTTTAAATTAGGAACAGGAAATGGGAATCTAATACCATCCAGCAACAGCCACAGAGACTCTGGCTCTAATATTGAGCTTAGGAATAGGGGAGGGGCAGCAGCTGAGAGAGAGCCGAGGTGAGAGGAGACAGACAGAGAAGCCTGTAGGAATTAACATTCTCACCTACTAGGCTTTTAGGATATTACCAGTGAGGACAGAGAATGTGTTACACAGGCCGTCAGTAGTAACAAAGCTCCTGGTATTTTCTTTACAAATCAGAAGCAATGTTTACAGTACACATAAGAGTCCTTTAATCAATGTAATACTTACAGGCCCAGAAATTAAGGAAACCTTAAGAAACCCCTAATTTCTCCTAAGCTCTTGGTTTGAAAAATTGCAAAGCTTATTAGAAAGCTCCCAGTCTAGCCAGGAATACAGATCCTAAGAAGCTAATTTCTATTGCCTAGCTGATTTGGCTCAGTGGATAGAGCGTTGGACTGCGGACCAAAGGGTCCCAGGTTCGATTCCGGTCAAGGGCACATGCCTGGGTTGTGGGCTCGAGCCCCAGTTGGGGGTGTGCAGGAGGCAGCTAATCAATGATTCTCTCTCATCATTGATGTTTCTCTCTCTCTCTACCTCTCCCTTCCTCTCTGAAATCAATAAAAATATATTTTTTTAAAAAAAGAAGCTAAGCCCTAACCAGTTTGGCTCAGTGGATAGAGTGACAGCCTGCGGACTCAGGGGTCCCAGGTTCGATTCCGGCCAAGGGCATGTACCTTGGTTGCGGGCACATCCCCAGTGAGGAGTGTGCAGGAGGCAGCTGATCGATGTTTCTCTCTCATCAGTGTTTCTAACTCTCTACCCCTCTCCATTTCTCTCTGTAAAAAAATCAATAGAGCATCATCCCGATACACCAGGGTTTTGGGACGATCTATCTCTGGTCAGGCACATACAAGAAGCAATGGAAGAATGCATAAATAAGTGGAACAACAAATCAATTTCTCTCTGTCTCTCAAAACAATACATTAAAAAAAATTTTAAAAACCAAGTGTGATTGAGTATGATGAAAAGGAAGGAGAAATTCTGCAAGGGGACAGACATTAACCCAAGGGAGTGCTTGTAAGCTGTGGCCTAGAGACTGAAGTAGAGGTGGAGGCACAGGTCCCAGCAGAGGGACCAGCAAAAACAAAAGCCTGAATGAAGGTGAGAGAGAACACGGCTCCTTTCAGTTCAGTAGGTTCAATAGACGGGAGTCCAGGACAGGTGAGCCAAGGGCAGGTGAGCCTGGAGAACTAGGTAAGCAGGCACTAGACCAGTGACGGCGAACCTTTTGAGCTCAGCGTGTCAGCATTTTGAAAAGCCCTAACTTAACTCTGGTGCCGTGTCACATATAGAAATTTTTTGATATTTGCAACCATAGTAAAACAAAGACTTATATTTTTGATATTTATTTTATATATTTAAATGCCATTTAACAAAGAAAAATCAACCAAAAAAATGAATCCGCGTGTCACCTCTGACACGCGTGTCATAGGTTCGCCATCACTGCACTAGACCATGCTAAGGGTTTTGGACTGGGAAAGCCATGATAAAATGATTAAATTACATATCCTGATATCAGAAGTCTGGGCTTCCGATTCCTCAGCATCTGAATACTGAGCTCAAATATAAACTTTTTTACTCTTGAGCAAAACCCTCTGTTTCCTGCCCTATTTAATATTGTATGCTATAACTCTGTTGCTAAGCATTCATATACATCTTCATTTCATCTCCATAACCAGGAGAGAGAGGGGGCATTACTGTAAGAGGAGAAAACTGAGGAGTTAAGCACTTGCCCAAGGTCACACAGCAGAGGACCTGAGACAGACCAGGCCACAAATCCAAGGTGCCTGATGACACTCCAGCACTGGGGTTTCAAGGTCAGAGACTACTCCTCCCCTTTAGGAACTTGTAGTCTAGAGGGAGATACCTCACTTACGCTCTCAATGAAATGTTTAAGTTGAGATTTGAAGGATGAGAAGGGGAGAGGGGCTGTGAATCTCAAAGAGTGGGATACAAATGTAACCACACCCACAAATACGGAGTTTGCAAATTCACGGGTATTTTGAATATGACATTCACTCCTCACATTCATAAGGAGACACAGAGCCTAAGCAGAAACCAAGCCTAATTTTTCCAAGATTATTCTTCGCAGAAAACAAATCACAGGAATTCTCTCTCCATAAACTCAGGAAGGAAAATAGTAAAATTTTGAGAAATCAAAATAATAATTGAAAATATGCATTAGAGCCAATATGATGTGCTTACTGGTAAAGGTTGGGATCATTTTGTTGTTAATCCTCTCCCAAGGATATTTTTTCCATTGATTTTTAGCGGAAGGGAGGGGGAGAGACACAGAGAGAGAAACACTGATGTAAGAGACACATCGATTTGTTGCCTCCTGCACACTCCCAACCCGGGGCCGGGGATGGAGCCTACAACCGAGGTATGCGCCCTTGACTGGAATCAAACCGGAGACCCTACAGTCGGAGGGCCAACACTAACCACGGACCCAAACTGGCTAGGGCCAGGGTCACTTCTTGATCAATGTGAATAGTCCTTTCTTTTCTCCATCAAGTTTTGCCCTCATCCCCAGCAGGGAAAATACTTCTCCAATTCTGTATCTCCTCAAATCTACACAATGTCTGTCACTTAGCTGTTGTTCAATAAATCTTTGATAAGTATATCCATTCCCAGGCTTCCCTGGACCAAACTGGATTCCCAACACGTCCTGAGGACCTTATGGTACAGCGAGAAAAGGCAGGTACAACAACGCCTGTGCATCTGACCCCAAGCTTTCTCTTTTTCTCCCATTCCTTCCCTTGCCCCAGGGGAAAAATTTTGCTTAAAATGAGTGTTCTTCTACAGCAGTGGTTCTCAACCTGTGGGTCGCGACCCCTTTGGCGGTCGAATGACCCTTTCACAGGGGTCGCCTAAGACCATCCTGCATATCAGATATTTACATTACGATTCATAACAGTAGCAACATCACAGTGATGAAGTAGCAACGAAAATAATTTTATGGTTGGGTCACAACATGAGGAACTGTATTTAAAGGGCCAGAAGGTTAAGAACCACTGTTCTACAGTTTTCTTTGCCAAAATTTACTCCATGTACTCCACCAGTTGATCTAGCAGTTTTCACGTGTTTATGTCATTCGGGTACCACCCGACCTCTAGTGGCGTTGTTAAGGGACACAGTGTGCCATGGTTACTTTGCTTCTATGTTCCATGTGTAAACACGTTGACTAGTCAAAAAGCAGCATTAGAAAAATAACTACAGAAGAGCAAGCCCAGAAGGGTTCAATGGGCAACTCTAATCCAGGTTTCACGCCCCAGAACTGCTGAGGTCCGAGCACTGGATTCTCAGTGTAAGGTCTCCTCCATCGCGTCCCACTCTCTATCTCATTGCCCTACACTGGCACTTGGTTACAACTCCAAGTTCAAGGGGCACACAAGGCCACTCTCCCCATAACTGAGTCAAGCCACAGCTGAGAAGCCTTGCACAGTTCCCAGTTTCCTGGTCCCCTGGCTGCGGGTTCGCTTCGCGGGGTCTGTGAGGTTTGATTCCACTGTGAACACAAGCACGCGCCTGGAACCCTTAGTGACGTAGGAAAAAGGTGAAGGAACTGCTCTCCTGTGCAATACTCTGGGCATGAGCTCTGGGCGGCGGCGGTCCGGTCCCCACGTACGCACAAGGCCCAGACCTGTTACACTCCAGTCTTTCAACGACCTTTTCAAAAGGACATTGTGATCTGCCACCTGGAAGCTGCTCGCAGAACGCAGGGCTCCCCAGGGGTCGCAGGCAGAAGGCGGTCCCCGTTCTCTCCCAATGGCTGTGCAGCCCGACACACTCACCGGCGGGTAAAGGAAGACAGAAAAGTCGTTCTGAGGTGAAATCCCCAGTTCTGGGCTTCACCACCAGTAAACCTCTCACTCAGGTTATTCCGCTTTCATTCTCCCCGGGGAGAGCATGACCACTGTTAGACCCTCAGTGACCAGCCTCCCTCCCACAGTCAGCGCCAACCTTCCCGTCTACGAAGGAGAGGGTGCAGCCAGCTGACTGTGAGGGAGTTTGCATGAGAAATGAAATGTCAAGGTAACAAAACGCAGACCAACCCTCAGGCTGCCAGACACACACGCCCCCCACTGCACATCTCCAAAGAGTGGAGGGGCCATGGCCTCCTGGGTCAGTGTCGGGGCCATCCTGTGGATGCCCGAAGAAAGCCCCTGGGCTTGGATGGGGCTGGGGGTTTATTCATGCCGACAAGACTCCATCACCACCCTGCAATTTCCCTGCTGGAGAAGGCAGGCACTGAGGGGGGGCAGGCCACAGGCCCCGGTCACCCCGAGTGTGCAGCAGGTGCACGGTCTGACCCGTTTGGAATCAGTAAGGGGGGGGGGGGGCGGCAAGCGAAGGAAGCCCAAATAGAACTGGTTCTGGAACAAAAGCTCCGTGTCTGGCCCTGACCGGTTTGGCTCAGTGGATAGAACGTCGGCCTGTGGACTGAAGGGTCCCGAGTTCGATTCCGGTCAAGGGCATGTACCTGGGTTGCGGGCACATCCCCAGTAGGGGGTGTGCAGGAGGCAGCCGATCGATGTTTCTCTCTCATCCATGTTTCTAACTCACTATCCCTCTCCCTTCCTCTCTGTAAAAAATCAATAAAATATATTTTTAAAAAAGAAGAAAAAAAAAAGCTCCGTGTCTGGCGCCCAGCACCGCGCCTGGCACCGGGCAGGGTATCCGTCCATATTGCTGAGATCCGTGAACAGCAGCTGCTTTCATCTCTTCGTTTCCAAAACAACCGCCAGCAAGTGTGTGCCTGTCGGGCCGTGCGAGGCCCTATGGACGCCGCCGGGTACAGACGGGGGTACAGACGGGGACACCCCAGCTCCGAGGAATGGACGGACCAGGTCAAGTCTGCCGCGAGGAACCCCTGAGCGAACCACACAGCTCGGCCCCTGGACACCTAGACCCCAGCCACTCCCACCGAGACGGCCCCCCGGCTGTTTTACACGGGGCCCCCGCCCCCCCAGCCGCGGCCCCTGACCTTCTTGTCCCAGATCTGCAGCGGCTTGCTGCCGATGCTGTAGAGGATGGAGAGGAAGCCGCTCTGGAACGTGTTCTTGAACATCTCGCAGGCGGCCTTCTCCTCGGCCGCGCCGGAGCGACCTGGCTACGGACCCCAAGTGGCGAAACAGGGGGGGCCGGCTCAGGTTCGAACAAGGGACGCTGAGCGACGGGCCTCGGGGTCGACAGCCACCACCGCCTGGACTCGGGACGCCACGTCCGGGAGCTTCCGCTCTCACAAGAACGAAGCCGGGCCGGGACGGGAACCACAGCAACTGCCGCCCGCGCCGCGCTCCCCGCCTTAAGTGGAGGCGGCGAGCCGCCCGTAGCTTGACGTGGATCCCTCCGCCCACTTGGGCCCGCCCCCTTGGAGCGCGGAGCCAATCCCGCCGTGGGGATCGCGGACTTCCTGTTCCTTCCGCCCGTGAGCCCCGCCCTAGTTCCGCCTCCTCGTGAAGAGAACGCCTTTGCCGAGGGACTATTTTTCTCCGTCGTCATCGCAGAGCTTTTGGAAGCGTAAGGAGACGTGACGATAGAATGTGTTTTCGACACTTGCGTGCTGTCATGGGAACCCGGCGGCGGCGGGGTCAGAGGGCGGGAGGGCCAGGCCCCGCCCCCTGAGGAGCGCGGCGGAGTTACAAGCGGGAAAGAAAAGTGGAGCAAGGCGCTTGGGATGAGGTGCTTACCTGGAACCCCGCGATGCCAAGGAAGCTTGCTGGCTGAGGCCCAGATGAGTGAAAGCAGTAACCTGGATTGGCAGTAACTGTACTAGGCGCCTGTGTGCACCCTTGCTTTCATTGCTAACAGGGTTGCTATGAGCACACCGTGTATACGTGGATATGTGGGATGCAGTCAAAGCAACACTCTGAGGAAAATATATCGCCTTAAATGCATTATTATTATTAGCAAACAAGAAAACCTGAACATCCAGATAAAAGCAGAACTTAATAAAATGAAACAAAATAAAATCAAGTTGGTTGAGTTGAATAACAGCTGATTTTCTTTGTAAAAAAAAATATCAATACTCAGCACAGTTTAAAAAAAAAGACATAAAATAAGCTATGGTATTTCGTATGGGAAAGATATCTGAAATGGTGGAGACCACTCACTGAGCATCTCCCTAAATATTATACTCTGTGCCCAGGCCTGTGCTGGGTATGGTGGCTGACAGGGAGTTTGCAGCTAACTTCCTCCTCATAATCTATACTAATAAAAGGGTAATATGCTAATTAGACCGGACATCTTCCAGACATCTTCTGGACGTCCTTCCGGACAAAGCCACAGTGGCAGGGGCCGAGGTAGAGGTGGTTAGGGGCGATCAGGCGGGCAGGGGGGAGCAGTTAGGAGTGATCAGGCCGGCAGGGGAGGGCAGTTAGGGGCAATGAGGCAGGCCAGCAGAGTGGTTAGGGGCGTTCAGCAGGCAGGCAGGCAGAGTGGTTAGGGGTGATCAGGCAGGCAGGCAGGTGAGCAGTTAGGAGCCAGCAGTCCCAGATTGCGAGAGGGATGCTGGCTGCCGGTTTAGGCCCGATCTGGGTCCCAGATTGTGAGAGGGTGCAGGCTGTGCTGAGGGATCACCCCCCTTGTACACGAATTTTGTGCACCAGGCCTCTAGTAGCTAATAATAACTAACATCAACTGAGTATTTGTTATGTGTCAGGCACTATACTAAGCGCCTTAGCCTTTATTAAATCATTTAATCCTCACAGCAACCCCATGAACTGAGCCAGAATTTCCAGACATTGGGTGGTAGGGGCGGGGAGAGGGGAGACATATGGATTGTATTACAGTAAAAAGTCAAAAAATTTTATATGAGACTGTTATTCTTTTTTTTTTTTTAAATATATTTTATTGATTTTTCACAGAGAGGAAGGGAGAGAGATAGAAAGTTAGAAACATTGATGAGAGAGAAACATCGATCAGCTGCCTCCTGCACATCTCCCAATGGGGATGTGCCTGCAACCCAGGTACATGCCCTTGACCAGAATCGAACCTGGGACCTTTCAGTCTGCAGGCCGACGCTCTATCCACTGAGCCAAACCGGTTTCGGCGAGACTGTTATTCTTGAATTATTTCTGGGGACTCTGTATACTTTATGCCAGTGAACAATTTATCCCTTGATTGTTATTAAATTTCTCAAAATATCCTAGGGGGAAACGGGCTTAAGTGCCCTGAACAGATATCCAGCTCATCAGTGAGCAAGCTGGTGGGAGAAATGAAAGTGCTTGCTTCTCCTCATCCTCAGTGAGTGTCCACATGAACTGTGTTCAGTTCTTCCTTCTGCTAGGGTTCACAGCTTATTGTGATCACAAGCCTTGGCTACAGTAAAGATTATTCGATGAAAGGATTAAAGAACATGAATTAGTGTTTAGTGGACATGTTTTGCTCCTATTGTAGACTTAATTTTGGCATGCTTCTTCCAGATGCAGTACCGCCATCATGACAGGCACACAATAAATAAATGAATGAATGAATGAATGAATGAATGAACAAACTCGAGCCGAATGTGCACTTCGACATTTTTCTTCATTTCAAAAGTAATGTAGACTGAAATAACCTAAAACTACAGATGTCACTCAAAGAAACACATTAAACACTAGGTCTTCAAGATCGTTTTCTCTTCATCAACATGAAGATGTGTAAGGGCAGAACACAAGAAAAATCTTGCTAATAAGTTGCTTCCTGCAATAATTATACAAGTCAGTTTTTTTTTGTTTTTAATATATATTTTATTGATTTTTTACAGAGAGGAAGGGAGAGGGATAGAGAGTTAGAAACATCAATGGGAGAGAAACATCGATCAGCTGCCTCCTGCACATCTCCTACTGGGGATGTGCCCGCAACCCAGGTACATGCCCTTGACCGGAATCGAACCTGGGACCTTTCAGTCCGCAGGCCGACGCTCTATCCACTGAGCCAAACCGGTTTCGGCACAAATCAGTTTTTAAAAGTAATAAATGAAAAGAGCAAAATCTAATGAGGCAGCAAAATTGCAATCTGGGCAGTAGGTACAGAAGCTCAACTTATACACATCAGGCCATTAAAAGTTGCAGAAAAGGTAAAGTAATTGCATGAAGTGCAAGATAAGGGTGGTCTTGAGAATCCCATGACTACAAGAAGGGCTTTAGTTTGTTAGCCTGAAGTCTGAGTTGAACCATCACAGAAGTAGCACCCAGTCCCATGCCCGGCCCAGATTCTCTGACCATGAACAAACCCACAGCCCTGTGTTTGGATGGAATATGACATCTTGGTGGGGTGTCAAAATACACCAAGAGATTACGGCAAGCAAATCAAACCCATATCAGTAATCCATGTCAGATGAGGGAAAGTTTCTGATTATTGTGACATTTTGTTTGTTATTAAAGATATTTGAAATATTTAAAATAACTTAAAGTATTAGAGGATCTGATACTTCCAGTTTAATTTGAAATGCTTCAAGGAATTTGAAATTAGTTCTGTGATTTTTTAATTTAAAAGTGTCAAAGGAAATGTAATTAAATTTGTAAACAATGAATGTTTAACATTTTTGGTCTAGTGTTTGGATGCTTAGGAAGATTGCATCAGAATTTTGGTCTTTCATGTTAGCTATTGGAAGTGTTTGTGCACATCAAACAGATTGAATGTGTGGGTGACTTTGAAATGTCTAAGGAAACTAGATTGTGTGGGAGCAATGTTTATGGTTTAACCCGTTCCGTTTTTAATTAATCCAGCATCGATCAAAGATTAAACCAGTGTTCATATTTATATACAAAACCACCTAGTTTGTAGTGATAACAAGATTTGTAAATTGATTTCAAAGACACAAGACAAATGAGATTTTTCAATGTACAACTTTAATAACTGAGATATTATGTAAAACACCAGCAACTGTAAGAATCCTATTCAGTGCACAAAAACCCTGGTCAGATGCTACAACCCAGCGGACGGCGTCTGTTCATGTCCATCCAAACCCATAAACTCGGAGCACCCGGCCTCTGAGGCACGGGAGTTGATACACACTGTAAGGCCAAGTTTATTCTTTACCCCTCCTTGCTGATGGGGATGAGGAGAACAGCGATGGCTGGGGCGTTCAGCTGGCAGATGGAGGACCCCCGAATTCAGTGGCTGTACCCCAGCACCACCAGCCTTGACAACACCAAGTAAAGGAGCCAGTAGTGGGCAGATGAGGCTCCTTTGACTGTGAGAGCGAAGCTCAAATGGGACTTGGTTGGGCCCTTGCCCATTATTGTTAGGTTAACATTGATTTTTAAACTTACAGTAAAATGCACTCTTTTTGGTGTGTAACTTTGATGAAGGCACGGAGTCATATAACCATTGCCATGTGCAGGATGCGGAACAGCTCCATCACCCCCCAAATTCTCCCATGCTATCCCTTCGTAACCAGACCCTTTCCCCTCCTCCAACGCCCCTGCACCCCTGGTGACCACGGGTCTGTTCTCTATCCCTACTGTTCTGCCTTTTCTAGAACGTAACATAGACGGGATCATTCAGTAGACAGACTTTTGAGTCTGGCTTCTTAGCACAATGAGTTTGAAATGCACATTATTTTCACAGTTTGTGGAGAATTCCGCAAAGGGTTGCTCACCCATTCCACCGCTCAGCCCCCAAAGGCCAGGGGTGTTTGAACAAGTTGGTCGGCCCTCCGCATGCTTACTTTTGAAGGCCTCTCCGCAGCATTTCAAACGCAAAGGCAGCCATTTTCTATATTCAAGATAACCCTTTTCTGTAACCTTGAAACGATCTTGAGAATTTGCTTTTCAAATTATTTGATTTTGTGATTGTCTGACTCTTCACTAATTATCATGAGAAAAATACCTTTTTAAGCAAATACTCAATCTAACCATTAATGAAGTTCACAGGACTGGAAAGACATTTAATCACGTTTATTTTTATCTTGCAACTTTCTTATGTTAGAGCCAACACTGTTTTTTTTTCCGGGTGGAAAACATTTCTGTGGGCCCCTGGGAAGTCTTAGGCCCTGGGCGCCATGCCCCAAATCTGACAGCACCCCACAAGATCCCACCACTAAAGGCATCACGGTTTCAACCCACACCAGTGAGAGAAGGGCTGGAAGACAACTTTCTCTGAATCATAACAATGCCCTTTCTTTAAAAAAAAAAAAAATATATATATATATATATATATATATATATGGCACAGGAGTTCAAGTTTTCTAAGAGTTTATCTCACAAACATACATACTGTGTAAAAAAAATGTATGTGCAAATGTGTTCATCACAGCAATGCTGACTGGTAATAGTACTGATAAGACTCTATCAGTAAGCAATGGCTTCCGCTGTGGTACATCACATAACGGGAAACTGTGTGGGCACGAAAAGGGGTGAGGTAGGTCTACATGTGCTCGCAGTAGGAATTCACAATTAAGTAAAAACGTAAGTTGCAGAAAAAGAATGTAGAGTCTGATTACGTTTCTGTAAAAATAAAAGTCGCTGTCGTTTTGAAATGTTAGTAAATGCAGAGGAAACAAACTGGAAGGTACATGCCAAACTTCACCGTGGTTACCACGTTTCTGTATGCCGGTGCCTGTGGGTGGGGAGAGGCTTTCGTTAGGTACTTTGCTGTAACATGACGTTTTTACCATGAGCATGTATTACTTTGATAATCGAGAAAATTCAGTACTAAACAACCCAGACACAAGCAGGACGACTGAAGGACGTGACTTGATGTTCTGAATTTCTGAGCACATCATGGATGGACAGTAGACTGCTCTTGAGTTAGCAGGTTCCTTGTCCCTTTTTTTCAAGGTCAAAACCACAAAAAAAAAAACCAATCAAAAAACCCTCCTCTTTCCCCTTCTTTCTACAGCCACTCTCCCATCGAGCACATCCACAAAAAACCAAGATTCTCTTGGTTGAGAAGTTTCTGGAAAACAAGATGTTCACACCGAGAAGGGAAATTGGAGGACGAAGCTAGAGTTCAAGTTCTGCGTGGCATCTAAAGAACTCCCAAGCCAACGACCGTGTACCCGCTCCGAAGAGACCCTTCCTCCCGGCAGCAACCCTGCAACCCCGCGGTCAGCACGGCGGTGACATGCTATGTAGAGACATGCGCACACGAAGCACCACGTCCACAGGAGTTCCAGGGACACGCTCATGGCAAGGAGATCTTGAGATGCTGTCCCGGAGACCTGGGAGACCAACCGAAATTTGCAGAACTGTAAGTCCAGAAGGGCCTCGTGAGAGAGACCGCTTGAGGCCCCAGGCCGGTGTTGGAGCTGGAAAGCGTTAAGTTCATCCATTCGGTGCCCTGTGGGCCTCACAGTCCGCGGTCGATGGGCCTGCGGGCCTCACTCGCTGGTGTCCAAGGGAACGCATGGTCTTGAGCTCCCACACCCAAGGAACTGCTTGGATACGACAGAAGCTGGCCAGGGGCCTCTTTGCTTCCCCCCCATAATTGCTTCAAGAACTGTGAGTGTCCACACCTGGATTGTCAGTCACCTGTTCCGGGCAAGCAGCAAAGTCCGGAGAGAGGATGTTGTGTGGACCACGTGGCCTTTGTGAACAGGGTGGGGGCATCCAGCCGCCTGGGCGTTGGGGTCTGCCTGTCGCTTCTGCTCTCTATAGGCAGTGGGAGGACACAGGCCACCGCCAGACACCAGGCGGTGACACAGCTGTCCTAGGAGGGGAGGACTGAGGGAGCCAGGGAAGGCTTGTTTGTAAAACGGGTTGAGTTTGTTCCCTGGATAAATACAGCCAGTGCTTCCACGCCATCCTATTGATGCGACCAGAAACAGCCCGGGGATGGGGACCTGAGAGTCCGGGCCCTGCCCTGCCTCAGGACAGCGGCCTCCATCCTCCAAGGTAAGATGCTATTTTAGAAGGGGGCTTGGGGAGAGGGAACAGGATTGGGAGGTGGGATAAATACGGAGACAGGAGCAAAGGGAACGCCAAGGGGCTAAGGCACCTTCCTGACTTCACCGGAAGTGCAACGCCTACATCACGGTCCTTGCTTTGCAAGGACCAGTCGAGGGAGGCCAAATGCGTGTTGGAGGCAAAGCCTGGCTTTCTGGGCTCTCAAGTCTCCTTGAATCCGCTGCCGCTTTCCCAGGGGGAGCTCAGCACCCCTCCTCGACTTCCCGTCTCTGTAGAGAGCATCCTGAGCTCCTGCCTCTCCACCTCTGGGACTCCCCCTCTGTCCTCTGGCCAGAGCCTGCCACCGATGCTCTTCTGTGTCACTCAGCCGTCTGGCCATGGGTCTCCGTGAATGGCCCCTTCCCTACTGAAAACTCTCCATACATTTCTTTTAAAACCTTTTATTCAATAATATATACTTTTAAAATTATAATATGTAACTGCCCATCATGCCATACAAGCCCCCGCGCCCCCGCTGCGGAGTCTGTGGTCTGCTGGAAACCAGGCAGCCACGGGACCCGTCCAGGGGCGCGGGGGAGCAACAGTAACCAACAACCATTTTGCATACCCTTCACATTTCCCATGCTTTCTGGGTCAGGAGGAAGTCAACCGGAAGCCAAAGGCGTGGGAACCTTTTACATTCGGAAGTGAGGTTTGATATACGGTGGTGGGCTGCCCTTCAGTTGGTCTAGTTCGTGCTCGCCAAACCCGCCACCGTTTGTGTCTGCTCACGGCACGTGATCTCTCTACACACGTTAAGACGTTTGATTTGGTTCTTGTTCTGCTTATGGAAAAGTGAGAGGAACCGCAACAGACCTGGGGAAAGAGATGGGAGGAGGGGAAAGACGCATTAATCAATCTGACCGGGAGTGAGGACAGGCCTTCCCTGTCCGTGGCTTCCTCCTGGAGGGGGCCGGGAAGTGTGTGCAAGCCTGCCTTTCCTGTGCCCCTTTGCGGAAAACCTAGGGGGACCATGAAATCGGGTTTGGAGTGGTACCCTTTCCAAACTTGCTCTTCTGATCACCATCAAGAGGCAGCCTTGGCACGGCCTTGTGCGAGAGCAAGGGGGAAGTTCTGGACACCACGGGGGTGACCAAGTCTCTTCCTCTCCTCTCAGGTCCAGTTGCACAGGCCACCTCTGGAGCCCCATCAGATCTGATCCACGTCACTGAAGACAGCGTGGGACTAAGAGTTACACGACTGTATTTCTCTGTATGACAGAGAAAGGGCCAAGTCCACTAAAAAGGGGAACTGGCTCATGCAGGGGTGAGCAAAGTAGGTTTACAGCTATTCGTATGGAAAAAGACGTGCAGGTTACGATTATTACAAGTTTCAACTCAAAAGAATGGCACAATGGCAGTGTGCTCACAACTGCAAGCCTGCTTTTGCCTGCCCTGTATTTCCTCTCCCCTGAAAGCGTGGCCTGAACACTGTTCCTCCGCCCATGTCCAGCGCAGTGGGGTGGGAGGCGAGATGCCAGCAGAATTCTGAGTCTCAGAACGGTGGTACCTCAGCCCCGAGGGGAAGGACTGCGCACCTGGGCGGCGGTCACAGGAACATCGGTCCGTGAACTCTTGGGGTAAAGAGCTCTACTGCTCAGTATTTGAGAGGCCACGTGGTGCGTACGGCTAAGAAATGAGTTTGCCTTTCAGCGCTTCAGAAACTGATTTCCAAGCATCCAACTCCACAGAGGGACCAGCCAAGAAGAAAAAGAACATTAATTAAAGACGCCACCATCTGCCAAACAGCAGCACATGCCCGCGAGGGCTGCAAGGAACGGGGTGGGGAGACGTTCTAAACGCAGAGCACTGCCACCAAGGCTCAAGTTGTGGGAGAAAATAGGCCAGCCCCAAGAAGCAGGTGTCTGAGGGGTGCAGTTCAGAAGCAAGAACCAAGAACCAGCAATAGGTCCCCTCGCCGACACGCCTCCCGCTGTCTTCACACCGAGCGGATTACTGCAACCACCACATACATCCCTGCAGTTCCAGGGTGACCCTCCTCTCCCCCCAGACAGGAAACACAAGCTTAAGGTCCGTAGAGCAGGGGCTTGTGGCCCTCTGGGGAAGGCGGGTGACCAACATCTTTATTTAGGCAAAACAGGATTTCCCAGGGCGTTTTTCTTCCCGCTAAGGGCAGCAGCACAGAAATTGTGCATCAGCATCCAGTGCTGTACTGAGGGGGCCACCACTGTGTCTGACGTGGTCATCTGTAAGGATCGCAGCCAGGCGGCGCTGCTTTTTGGCAAACGGAAGGCAAGTCGGCTCCAGGGGTCTTGATTTACCCAAGCTTTGCACGGGGTGCCAAGTTTCTGTCCCCACCTCTCAGTCACCATTCACAGCACGAAAAGCCAGCAAGTGAAAAAACGGTTAATTTATTGAGTCAATGAAAGTTGGTTTTTTTAAAAACAATCCTCAATACATGTAGTTCAGGAATTAAGTATCACATTTGTAGCACATTGTTGAGTCTCCACACAAAAGTCCGCCCACCTGCACAGCCCCATCGCCTCACCTCACGGCCTGCGTGGGGCCGTGTTCATCAACACATCCATGTAGCTCAGAAGCACATGCCATCGCTGCTTTTCTCAGCTGGTGTTCCCCCACCTCCCCTCCCCGGTCCCGTCTTAGAGTTCAGCTCGCTGACAAACTTTGGCTTCCTGTGTGCTCACGTGGACCCTGCTTTTGCTTTCAAAAAGGTTTCTATCTCCGTGACTTCGCCAGGTTGTTACCCACTCCTGTTCAGTGGCAGGAGGGGAGTTTGCTTTCCCCGTGGGTGCTCATGCCGTAATGCAGGTTTCTAAACAAACCATTTCCTCTGACCTGGCATTAAAGGAAATATTAACTGGGCTCTTAGATCCACTTCAGTGCATATACAAAAACTCCTCCAGTTGTTGCTTGTGTCCCAAAGTAATTTTGCTCCCATCCTCAGCCACGCAGCACCTGGGAGAAGCTGTCCTTTCCCTGAGTAGACCCAGGCTGAGCCCCCGCCGCCAGCTCGCGGGGACTCAGCATCTGCCTGGAGAGCACCTTGTGATCCCACTGGCACCAATCCAGGGGGAGTGCCCGCCACAGGGCGCACCCAGAACATGACCTTTGTGCCCCCAGGTCCTCTCCCCTCGGAAGTCACATTCCCTCTTTCGACTGTTACTGGTTCAGCTTCTCCTTTAACAGCCGGCTGGCCCGGCCTCTCCCAGCCCCAAGGATCCCCAGCTCTGCCGCCTCCGCTAATAAATCCGTCTGAGCACCTTCCTCTTTGCAAGGGAAAACATCTGCTTTGAGCCTTGTGAGTACCGACGTGCTGGAGGGTCTGTCAGGAGACCCAGCGAGTGAGTGCCGGTTAAGTGCCCACAGAACTGGCCTCAGCCCGCGCCTCACTGTGAGAAGGCGCACGAATGCTTGGTCTGCACTATACCTGTGACGGCTGCTCCCGCCCAGCCCCCTGCCACGGGGACGGGAGGGGACAGGAGCAGGCCAGCTGACATGACCCAGGGGAGAGTGAACTGCAAGTAAACCACAGGTGAAAAGATCGAGCGGCAGTTCTGCCCTCCCTGCGGCCGCCTCAGCTGGAGGAACCCCTGCAGCCATGCTCGCGGGGGCCAGACTGTGATACCCGCCTGGACACGGCACAGGAGCCATTTTCCTCACCGCACCACGTCTATGTTCTTAAACACAGGCAGTACCTGAGATGACACTGTAACACTACCCTGTTCCCCACTTTTTTTGCTTTTCTTTAGGAAATAATAAGTCCTTATCATAGGCACTTTTAACCTGTTATAAGGTAATGAAGCAAACAAAATATCAAATGAAAATTACTGAGATGAATTAAGAAATATAGCTAACTGAAAAGGATAGGGGGTGGGTAGATCTACCATAGCTTAGTCTAAATATTAGACACTCTCTCTCACACACACACACGCACACACACTCACCCCTCTTTCTCAGAACTCTCTAAGACCACCTCCTAACCCGGGGACATGCTCTCAAATACCAGCGGAGCCAGGTCCATGTGGACACACCATGGTTTGGGCATAGGTTAAGAGAAAAGGTCTGGACTGGACTCACTTGTTTAGGGAATAAAACAACCTACAGTGACAGCAGCCAGAAAGCTGGTCGAGGCCAGGCGAGAAAGGAGTGGGCGTTTTAAACTCCGTTCTGCCGCATGTCTAAGGCATGAAGACAGGTACAGGACAGGTGGGAGCCAAGGAAACTGTGCATAAAGGAAGCGCTGCTCCTGTCCAGGCAGCGGCTGCAGAGCCAGGGCAGGCCGGAGAGCGTCTGCACCGACCGAGTCACGAGCAAAGGAGAGAGAACAAGGGACCCGCCGGCTCTGCTCCAGATGCCGTCCTGCCTCTGGGGCCCCGCTGGTCACTACCTCACCAAGCCCTCCTCTCGGCTCCCGGCCTGGTCCAGACAGGCAACTCAGAGGTGTGGGAGGAGGGCGTGGGGACGAAGGGGCGGGGCGGGGCGGGAAAGACACACAGTGGCACATCTCCCTGATAATAAACAGCTCCGTGTTGCCTCAGAGGGCACGTGAGAAGGCTTCTGACAATCCCAGAGTTTTCCTGCCTGACACGGTGATCTAGGTTCAGCCAAGACCTCGTGCCTTGTCTTTCATTTCCAGACAGAACAAATGCAGACATTAATACACAGACTGTGCAATGCAGGCAGGTAGTATATGTAGGAGAACCTTAGCGGAATTCATTTCCTGGATTTGGGATCTTATTTTTTAATCTGTAAGCTCAACTCTATAAATAAGAGTTTTATTTGTATTTCAAGTTCCCACCAACCAAATGACAAAAATAGAAATCTACATTTAGAGATAGGACCTGCTACCAATACCAATATGATTTTATTGGAATATGGAATGTAAACAGATGCTTTCAAACAAA
Organism: Myotis daubentonii; assembly: GCF_963259705.1. Lineage (NCBI taxonomy): Eukaryota > Metazoa > Chordata > Mammalia > Chiroptera > Vespertilionidae > Myotis > Myotis daubentonii. The sequence goes on along the minus strand of NC_081854.1, from coordinate 52,220,547 downwards.
CAATCTACCCTTATAAAAACGTATGGCATTATTAAATAGTTAATAAAGAAACCCTAATGTGACGTGGTGGCAGACTCCTTGAGCTCCAGCCTAGCTGTGCGAGTCCCCATAGCTGTGGCGCGGCTCTGCAGCTGGGGGGCGGGGACTGCTTGCAAATCAAGTTAATGTCAAGTCCCCCAAATGAAATCAGCACTATTTTTACTTTTTAAAACAAAATCTAGCTTCCTTTGCTAACGTGAAGGCTGGCACATGGATCCCAGGCTTTGCTACTCATTCTGGGAACTCCACTTCCTCCCCCAAGACTCTCCCCGCCTGGGCTGTGGGTGGCCCCGCCCACGTACCTGCAGGCGAGAGGGACTTGTCATTGCCATCACATTCACGAATTACCCATCAGAGCTTAGAAATGCAGAGTACCCTGATTACAGCGGGGAATTACTTCTCATGGGGATAAAAGAGGCAAAAAGGGGGTGGGATGGGGATATATTTTTTTTTCTTCGCCCAATAGGTCATTCCTGAATAAATTCTCATAGAACCTTTTTCCTCCCTCTCCCCCCTGACCTGTCTAAAGACCGACCTCCCAGCTTTAGTTATGGTTGTGAACAAAACGTCTTTGTTCCAGAGATGCGTTAAAATAGGTGCACACACAGGGATGTGCTGGGAAATGGTGAGGCTTCCTTACAAGGCTGCAAAAAAAAAAAAAAAAGAAAGAAAGAAAAAGAAAAGCTACACAAAAAAAAAATAGCAACAAGATTTTATGGTTAGGCAAATCAACAAAGGTTACAGTGAGCTCCAAGTCATGCACTTAGCATCTAACTTCTGAAGAGAAGATGGACCTGTTCGTGGCATCACAGGGTTTACAGTGACGTCTGCTGACACCCAAGGGAATTCATGAGAGTGACTGCAGTTTGCTCCCAAATTAATAGGCTTAGAGGAAACTGCAGGGCTGAGGTACATTTCCTAGAGAGCTCATGTCATAAAAAAATACATAAAACATGAATTTGTAAAAGAGTTAAAAAAAAATACTGTCGCTGTTTTAATATCTCCTGTTCGTAAGTGAGGCTGGTGTGTCAGTACAGACTGCTGACGTGTGGCTAAAACTTGAGCCTGAATCTCACCCGAGGAAACCCAGACCACAGTGGAATAGACAGGAAGTCAGATATTCAGAGCGGGCGGTCTCCTGTGAAACACAGGTGAGTGTACGACTCCGAGTCTCCCGTCTCCCGTGCATTCCACAGGGAGAGGCCCCTCAGATCCTGAACTAGGGGCAGCGTCCCGCTCGCTGCCGGAGCGTCAGCGCCCTGGAGACTAGGACTGGGGAGTTTCTTTCTTTTTGACAGACTTTTAGGCCTTTACTCTTCTTTGCGTTTAGAAGGAATGACTAGAATTTCTTTGTATCACACTGGAGTTTTCCTTCAAGGTTTGTGTTGTGTTGGTTGGTTTTATTGGCAAGCATCAATGCCGCATTACCCGTCGCTTTCCAGTCTTCATCGGGCTGCCGTGAGACCACTGGAAAGTACAGCGTTGTCCGCACAGGGCTGGGACTGCTCCTTCACCACGGGGTCTGCAAGGCAAAGGGCCAGGTCAGCAAGGCTGGGCGGGAGGGAGGGACCATCACACCGAGCCCCGCCTTCCACAGTGAGCCAGAGAGGACACGCTGCCGGGAAAGGCAGGACCAGGAGGGCGGGGGACATGGCAGCATATGGTTATAGAGGAACCAGGTACTGAAAAACGATCAGGGTGAGCACTCATACGTCCTCAGAGTCAAGTTCAATGACTCAGACTCACAAAGAGTGACATAGACACTCATCTCCCACTGCTCAAATTTCTACTCACTTTCTTATGTGCTATTTTCCTTGAATACTAGTATCATACCCAACCCCCAATTTCTTCAATGCATGCACAATAATAGGCACTTCAGAGAAAAGGGTGAATAAAAAGAGCCATTAGAAGACCTAACCATTTTGCCCAGTTGGTATGGCTCCGTGGTTCATGTCGACCTATGAACCAGGAAGTCACCGTTCGATTCCCAGTCAGGGCACATGCCCGGGTTGCAGGCTGGATCCCCAGTGTGGGGTGTGCGGGAGGCAGCCAACCAATGATTCTCTCTCATCATTGATGTTTCTATCTCTCTCTCCCTCTCCCTTCCTCTCTGAAATCAATAAAAATATATTTTAAAAAAATTTAAAAATAATACACACACACACACACACACATTTAGATGACCTAACCATTTTAAGCAATAGTAGCTAAAAAAATTTTTTTAAATAGAAGCATGAGTATTCAGAAAAGTAGACAGATCATGAATTACATATTGTAAACATCAGTGCTCTGAATTCCATCAACTCAAAGGGTAGAAATAGATTTCTGTGCCCTGGACCACTGAAGGGTGAGACCTTTCAAATTTGCTATCTTCCTGCCGAAACCGGTTTGGCTCAGTGGATAGAGCGTCGGCCTGCGGACTGAAAGGTCCCAGGTTCGATTCCGGTCAAGGGCATGTACCTGGGTTGCGGGCATATCCCCAGTAGGAGATGTGCAGGAGGCAGCTGATCGATGTTTCTCTCTCATCGATGTTTCTGACTCTCTATATCTCTCCCTTCCTCTCTGTAAAAAACCAATAAAATATATTTAAAAAAAAACATTTGCTATCTTCTAATGCTTATGGGCCAATAGGTTCCAAGACCAAAGAGCGATGTCAACTTCAGGGAAGTTTCAGTTAGTTGCAGAGGGGAAAAAGAAGGAAAGATGGCAATTAGTCAAGCAACAGATAGGCTGAAAGTGTTGGTCGACTCACATAGTGAATTGTGACAGGTAGTTTAACCTCCCTTATTCTGTCTCCTCTGACTGGCCTAAACCACCCCACACTGCTGAGAATGAAGTGTGAGACCTGCCTTATCAGTGCAGAGAACTGCACGCATGCAGAACACCAAGCAACCACATAAATGGAATTTATACACAGCCTCTTAATAATTCAGATAGAATTTTAGTGACGTCTTTTCATACCTGCTTTCCTTTCTGCAAATTCTTTTTACTTATTTAACTTATTTCCTTTAAAATATACTAACAGTTATATTACTTTCAACTAATTACTTGTTCTTCTGTGTGTGCTGGGGGTGTGTGTGGTATCTTTGATTAGTTTCCAAGAAAGAAGTATATATTTGAAAACTTGTGATCTACCAACTCAGCCACTGGGAAGGGTCTAACACAGCGGTTGCCAACCTTTTGGACCTTGCGGACCACCAGTTGGAGACCGCTGGTCTAACAGACCAGACTCGAGGGAGCTACGAATACCTCTGGGATCAAGAAGCAGACCTGCCAAGTTGTCTCAATGGTCTAGAACTGATGAGGCCAAATTCCAACGGCATTAATTCAAATACCCAGAATTCCCTTGACCAGCCTCAAAGATAAAGGGTGCAAGAACTTTTCCTTTAAAAAAGGGGCCTCTGCAAAGCGCCTGGAGACTCACAGAAGTACGGGTGCTCCATGGCCTCTTTGGCAGTCAGTCTCTGCTGATGGTCGTATCGCAGAAGTTTGTCCAGAAGATCTAGGGCCTCGGGGCTGACGAGGTGTCTGTTCTCGCTATGTATAAAGTTTTCCCAGCGTTTCCGTGAATGTCTGTGAAGAAAAGGGGAGCATTAGCGTTCTGAAACGAAGTTCAACAAGATCCTTATGTAGTGGGGCCAAAACCAACAGAGAGTGCGGCACTCGTTACAAGCTCCTTAAATCTCATTCTGGCTACCTGCCCCACCCCTACAGCTATGATCCCAGCCAGTGCACTTGCTAACATCTGTCTGATCCTCAAACAAAACAGTGCTCCATGACTGATGAACTAATTAAGACGTTTACATCTAATTCGGATGTAAAAGATTTAGATGGCTTTAGTTAATTCTGGGCAAGGCACAGAGGTGACTGAAAAATTGTTATTACTCAGTCATCATATTTAGAGCTGCTGGCCTTAGAAACATGGGTTTCATAAAATATTATTTGAAAAATTTCAACACATTTTCAACTCTATCTGAAAATAGGCTTTAAAATTACCTTATAAATAATCCATTACAGAGAACAAAAGAAATGGTTTCTTATTCAAAGAATCACAAATTTCTAAGATTTTTCCATTAAAATAAGCATATGTTAAGCCAGAAAACTCTTTTTCTGTAACATTATAATTTTCTATTGATAAGCAGGCTAACTCTTAGAAAAGTAAAACTATTAGAAGACACATGTAAACAATGCCCAAATATCTCAAAATAAGTTAAGAAATGCATGGGGGGTGGGGGGGCGGGGTACTTGATTTTGATACAATTAGAAAGGGGAAGAGCTTTGGACAGTGATTTCGCCAACCTTTCCCATCCTGCAGGGGGTGAGTTAACACCCCTCCCCTCCTCTCCCTCTTACTTACTGTCCCAGGATATCGTTGAAGTGCGGGTCTAGGTCTATGTGATACTTCTTCAGGTACCCATACAGCTCATCTGTCCCCAGGACCTTGGCAATGCGAACAAGCTGAAACACAAACAAACTGACCAAATCACCGCACACAGAACTCCCTGCACGCCCGTGAGGACGCTGTGACAGGGAACCAGACAGACTTCCCACCCACGACTTCCCCAGGGACCAGGTACAGACCCAAGCCCGGGCAGACGGGCAGCAGACCCAAGGACACGAACACGCATGAATGCAGATTTCCAACATGCCTTTGAAAGGATAAGGCAACTTACTACAGGAATCATCTAGAAGCTGACGATTCTGGGGACATCAAATTTAGTGACTAGAATCTAGTTTTATTAGGTAAGGAGGTGCCTGACTGCACAGGCTCACTTTGAAGTTGGGCATAAGATAAGCGTCATCTATCTTTGGAGACCTGGTAACCTCAGGCAAATTTTGTGAAATCCTTCACCCTGAAGAAAAGCGTGTATGAGGACACTGAGAGAGAACCAGTGGCTCAAGGACAGCACCCTATCAAGGGATGCCACTTTCTTGGCATCTGCCCCCAAATGGATATGAGCCAGATGGTGTCACTCACCTGGTCATAGTTGTCCTGTCCGTGGAAGAAGGGTTCCTTTCGAAAGATCATGCTCGCTAACATACAGCCCAAACTCCACATGTCCAAGCTATAATCATACATCTGAGGAAATAAGGACAAGCAGTCAGTCACAGGTGCTCCATTTTCCTGAGCCAAAAAAAAGAGGTAGCTGCAGAAAATCAGCAATGATCATTCTGGGATGGAACAAAGACCAGGCTTTGAATGTATCCAAACTGACTCAATAAAAACCAAGAAGCCCGGCCGGGTGGCTCAGTGGTTGAGCATTGACCTATGAAACAGGAGGTCACGGTTTGATTCCGTCAAGGCACATGCCTGGGTTGCAGGCTCAATCCCCAATAGGAGACTTGCAGGAGGCAGCCAATCAATGACTGTCATCATTGATGTTTCTATCTCTCTCTCCCTCTCCTTCCTCTCTGAAATCAATCAAAATATATTTTAAACAACAACAACACAAAAACAAAACAAAACAGGAAAAAGGAAAAGCCCTTAAGGAAACACAAAAAGAGCCCAGCGGCGCTCCGCTAACCACTTTACCTGGTAGTCCACAAGGAGCTCTGGTCCCTTGAAGTACCTGGAGGCCACGCGGACATTGTACTCCTGAGCAGGATGGTAGAACTCTGCCAGACCCCAGTCTATCAGTCGCAGCTACGAACACGACAGAAATACAACATGTGAAAGGAGCGTTTCTAGGTGCCTGTGCCTGAGAACAGGGCCACACCACAGGAAATGGTAATTATTTGGCCGTATGAAAAAATGTCAGCAAGTGCACTGGCAAAAAAACTGTACTTTCAGGCCAAAACCGGTTTGGCTCAGTGGATAGAGCGTCGGCCTGTGGACTGAAAGGTCCCAGGTTCGATTCCGGTCAAGGGCATGTACCTGGGTTGCGGGCACATCCCCAGTAGGCGATGTGCCGGAGGCAGCTGATCGATGTTTCTCTCTCATCGATGTTTCTAACTCTCTATATCTCTCCCTTCCTCTCTGTAAAAAATCAATAAAATATATTTTTTTAAAAAACTAAAAAAAAAAACACTGTACTTTCAGTAACTGCATATGAGGTCATTTCTGAACATGGCACTCAGAATCGTATTTGCTTTTTCTTTTTTAATATTTAAATTATCCTGGCTTATTCTCTTGAGATCAATAGAGCTTAAGCCTCTCTCTGGCTCCATACAACCTGTATGTGTAGCACATCCCCCATCAACAGCTTTCATTATAAGCTGTAGTTGTAACAGCAAGGGTGGGGGTACACGCCCCATTCCAGGATTGAGGCATTGCTCTAGCCTCTCATTATCTACTAGGTGATTCATTTATTCAACAATCAGGGACGACCAGCATTGGGCATTGAAACTAAGAGGGATCGATTATATTTCTAAGGCCAGGCAGACTGGTCTGAGGGTTCGTTAAGCAGCAGAAACCATCAGCAGCAGTTTCTTTCTTTGAGTCTCCCTAGAAAAACCATGACGACAATAAACAAGTGAGTACCGTCAGGCTCGGCTACGTTCCTTGTGTACTACACGTATGCGAGTAGGAACCCGCACCGGGAGACTGGGAAATAACAGCATCACCAGTCTGCCAATAGCATGGGTCTCCAGAAACCACCGAAGTCCTGGCCAGGGGTTGGTCTACACCTTCCAATGGAAGGCTGGCGGCTGCCTGGCTGGTACGGTACCTTTTTCTGTTGGTGATCTATCATGACATTGTGAGGTTTCACATCCCTGTGCATGATTCCCTTGCTGTGGCAGTAATCCAGAGCCTATTAGGTAAGAAAGCACAGAGAAAGGTAAGCAAACCCTCTACCACCCCCACACGGCAATCATATTCGCATTTGCTTGACAGCTTGACTTGGGTAGTCTCCCCAGGGGCAGCTTACTGTCTGTAACAAAAGAGAAGACACAGGCCTCAGGAGGCAGCCCTTGCTCTCTGCAAACCACGCTGGCAGCTGGGAGAGGGCTAAGGAGGCGACGTCAAGGCTTTGATGGCAGTTTCTTAAAATGGGGGAAATGAGCCCTGGCCAGTCTGACTCAGTGGTAAGAGTATCAACCTGTGCATTGAAGGGTCAAAGGTTCAATTCCTGCATGTGCCTGGATTGCAGGTTCCATGTTTCTTTCTCTTTCTCTCTCTCTCTCTCTCTCTCTCTCTCTCTCTCTCTCTCTCTCTCTCTCCCCCTTTCCCCACCACACTAAAAATCAATGGGTGAGGATTAACAAACAAACATACAAACTCCTCTCCTACTTGCAGCTAGCCACCTGGGTTTAGAAATCAGACATTAATCTGTTCTGATTTTATGTGTTTAAAATCAGACCTGGGAACCTCACCGGAGTCACCTCTCATAGAGGTTCAATGACACGCAAGAGTCCACGTGGACATGAAGCACGACACCCAAATATATTTTCCAGCGTGGCTTGTTTTTTAGGTAAGTGTCTTATGGGGGTTTTCTAGGTTAACACACCTTCTAATATTAATATTACCCTTAAAAGCAATCCCTGAGCCAGTTGGTCTTTAAGAATTATGATTATAGCCCAGCAGGTGTGGCTCAGTGGTTGAGAGTCAACCTATGAATCAGAAGGTCATGGTTTGATTCCCCGTCAGGGTACATGCCCAGGTTGTGGGCATGATCCCCAGTGGGAGTGTGCAGGAGGCAGCTGATCAATGATTCTCTCATTGATGTTTCTCTCTCCCTTTCCATTCCTCTCAAGCTTGCCTTCACTCAATCGCCACGCCCCTCTGCCCTCTACTCCTCCTCCCATGCTCTGTTCCCAAGCACTAATCTGCTATCTGTTGCTATGATCTATCTGCCCTTTAGACATTCATAGAACAATACAATAAACAGTACTCCATCTTCATTCACTCAGATGTTTCTGAGATTCACCCATATTGCTTTTCTTCTGGCTGAGCAGTATTCCACTGTGTGACTGTACCAGCTGGTGGACAGTTGGGTGGTTCCCACTTTTTGGCTCTTAAGAATTCGCTGCTTAAGTTCATGTACAAGTCTTTGAGGTGACACAAGCTTTCGTTTCTCCTGGGTGGATTCCTAAAGGTGAAGTGCTGGACGGCATGTAGGTTTTACATTAACCTTCCAACAAATCTGCCCCGGTTGTTTTCCAAAGTAGCTGCACCATTTTCCATCACATCCCCATCAGCAACGCGTGAGGGTTCCAGTTCCTCCACATCCTTCCCACACTTGTCCGTGTCCACCTTTGTGGTTATGGCCGTTCTAGTAGGTCTGCAGTGGTGTCTCACTGCAGTTTTGATTTGTATCACCCTCATGAGTGATCAAGTTGAACATCTTTCCTTGTGCTTGTCAGCCTTTATCTTCTTTGGACAAACGTTGACTCAAATCTTTCATCCATTTTTTATTTGGGCTGTTCTTGTTTTATTTATTTAGTTAGTTTCCCCGTGTCCCGGCGCTTGAGGATAGAACCGGCGGACTGGAAACCATTGGCACCGGAGACATGCTGCCACGGGGGCAGGAGCCCCTACCCGCTGCCTCCATATATTACGGAGACTGGGGCCACTCCCAGGCCCGCCAAGAGGAGGAGGGTTGTTTTTGTTTTAAATTAAAAAAAGAAAAAAAAAGTGCTGCCAAGATTAATGTTCTTCCCCTTCCAAGACAAAAATGACAGTGCTCACATCTGACACTTGCGTGATGGACTCTTATGACGGGAAAATGGAAAGGCCTGGTGTCATTCCTGATGGGTGATGGGATGTGTGTTATTTTTCATGCCAATTTGTGAATTGTAAATGCGGTTTCCTATTTGTCGTAACTGGGCAGAAATTTTTTAAAAATTCAATAAAAATACAAATGTTTAAGCAACTAAAAAAAAAAAAGTTTTTGCTCCTGAACCTCCCTATTCTACACAATATAACTATTTTCACGAATTTCAATAGTAGGCCCTTTAGCTTGTCTTAAAAAGCACCTGAAGCCTGCCTGAGTCCCATAATATCCTCCGTGAGTGACAGTGACAGCAACCCCGCATCTCAGGGTGCCTACTCTGTGCTTGGCACTGAGGGCTCTTGGCGTTTTCCATGGGACAAGATGAGGGTTTCTCAACCTTGGTACTGCTGACATTTTGGACCAGACAATTCTTCATTGTGGGGAGCTGCCCCGCACACTGTAGGATGTCAGGCAGAATCCCCACTACATACCAGGTTACAATGGCACCCCTCCAACTGTGAAAACCAAAGACAGTTCCAGACTGCCAAATGACCTGGGTACGAAGCGGACCTGACTGAGAACCACTGGCCTAGGCTAGCAAGGGCACTGTACCAGGCATCCTTGTGTGGGAGGGAGGCCAGAAGCCAGAATGATCCCTAGCACCAGCATTCCAGGTATAAACCATTTTCCTTTCCCTAGACACAAAAGAGGCTACAGTGTCCCATGCTTTTTATATGAAGGTCAGAAACAGGCAAAACTAAACGGTGGTGATTGCCCTGGAAAGGTAGCTCACTTGGTTAAAGCATCATCCCAATACAGCAAGGTTGTGGGCTCCGTCCCCGGACAGGGCACACAAGAATCAATCAATGAATGCATAAATAGGTGGAACAACAAAAATTGATTTTAACCCCCCCTCCTCTCTCTCTTGAAAAATAACTAAAAATAAAAATAAAAACTAAACTATAGTGGTAGAGGTCAGACTACAATCTTCAGCGAAGGGGACACTGAATAGAAGGGGGACAAGAGAGCCTTTATGGGTTTTCATACCATTCCCCACCGGCCCCGTCCAACAGAACTTCCTGCGATGAAGAAACCCTCCATCTCCGCACTGTCCAATACGGTAGCCACAGCCACACCAGGCCACTGGGTATGTGGAATGTGAATAACAAAGCTAAGAAGTTCACTTAATTTAAATGCCTACCTGAGGCCGAAGCTACTATGCTGGATAGCAAAGCTCTGTGTAGATTTGGGTAAAGGTTTCACTTAGGTAAAATCCAAAAAAACTGTACACTTAAGATTTAGTCACTTCGTTTATGTAGGTTCTACTTCAATTTGATTTTCTCTTTTGTTCTGTTTTAAAGCAAAGCTGTAGCAAGACTCCCGTGGCCGTGCCCTGAGACAGACCGGGGTCCTGAGGACAGACCTCCCCGAATCTGAACCAGACCCGACTCTGCGCAACTCGTGAGTCACGAGCAATCATGGCAGCCTTCAACCTGTTTCTACATTTTCAACGTTTAAATGTTGCTTCTTGCCGAAACCGGTTTGGCTCAGTGGATAGAGCGTCGGCCTGCAGACTGAAAGGTCCCAGGTTCGATTCCGGTCAAGGGCATGTACCTGGGTTGCGGGCACATCCCCAGTAGATGTGCAGGAGGCAGCTGATCGATGTTTCTCTCTCATCGATGTTTCTAACTCTCTATCTCTCTCTCTTCCTCTCTGTAAAAATCAATAAAATATATTAAAAAAAAAATGTTGCTTCTTCTCCATCCCTGTCCCGCCTCTCCCAGAGAGAACATCTAGTGAGTGCTGGTTCTGTTATCTTGCCTAGTCTTTGCCCAGATGAATTAGGACGCACACCTGGGATGTGAGATTCGCCCGATGTAAGGAAATTCACAAAGGGGATTAATTCTTTTGCCAAGTTTACTAGTCAGACTCCCGGTGGAGCTACTGGCATGCTTTTAAATTCCTTGGGGGAATTCTTTCAGTTTTAAAATCTGGTCGTTTCTGACCACTAAGCACGAAGGACGTTTTCCCAATTTCATCTGGGGTTCCATGCCCCATCAGCAGAAAGTACGCCCCACCACCTCGCTGCTGCCTCTGGAAAACGGAGAGGACACGACACCGGGCGCCGCCCGGGTGAGCAGCTGTGAAGACCTGCGTCACTGGATGTCTTACCTGGTCTATGGGCCACTGTGCCAGGTTTCAACCTTACCTTTGGGGTGCTGGCCTACCTCAAACTCTTGGTATTTTGTTCAAGCAATGATTCCCAATTCCATCAAAACTCCATCTTGGCATTTTTCAATAACGCCAACACCTCCGTCACTTCTATGTTCTTTCAGAAGTTCTTGATTTGAGATCCTCACCTCTCCTAAAACTTACACAGGCACTTTTGGAGTGATTTCACTGTTTTCATTAGATTCTTAGTGCTCCGTGACACTAAAAAACTTAGGAAACATCGGTCCACTCCATTTCCTATACCTTTTTAGCGTTCTTTACCTAAATGTTTACCTAGACAAACCACAAGAGATCATTTCTCCATCAATCAGTAACGCTTGAAAATCTCAGTCTTGGGATTAGTAAGTCTCCTAGAAGGTCCAGCCATCACTCTCCCTGCATGTCAAGGTTAACTAGCCAGGGCTAGAGGCTGGGTTGTCTCATCTAAGAAGGGGATTATAAGAGACGGCAAGAAAGAGATGGCCAGGAATGCCTGCTATCCGGGTATGCACGCCCCTCCACAATGTGACCTCAATGCTCCGCCCGAGAGGTGGGATCCACTTCCCACCCTTTGAGTCTAGGCTTAGCCACGTGACTTGTTCTGGTCAACAATCAGAAACATGACACAGAAGAGTGCGTACATGACACTTACATTCTCGCTGCTAGACCTGCAGGAGAAGGGCCCAGACTAGCCTCCTGGGGGACGAGGCCTCAGCTACTCCAGCTGCCATCCAGACGTGAACGAGGCCATCCTGGACCACCCTAGACCATCTTGACCAACTGGCCCAGTTAAGTTTTCCCAGACCAAAAGACTCACCCAGCCAACCCACAGAATTATGAGAAATAATAAACTATCTGTAAAAAGTCGCTAAGTTTGGGTGATTTCTTATGCAGTAAAATCAATAGTAAATATTGATTAAGCAGCGAAAGGAAACCCAGGGGCAATAACAGCTCTGAAGACGGAGGCTCTAATCTCCGCTATGATGCCCCTGGACTTGGCCATCTCTGTCAGTTCCACTAGAAACTTTCTAAAGATCCCATGATGGAGGCCTCAAGTAAAAAAACACACCCCAAAACAACAAACAAACAAAACCTCCAAGTACTCTGGGTATCAAGAAACATCCTGCTTGTTCTCTGTTCTCTCAAAAACTCCCCCCTTAATGAATAAGCCTGAACAGAATTCACTGTCCACGGATGCCACTTACTTTAAGTAGTTCATACATATAAAACCGGATATCAAAGTCTGTCAGGATCTGGTAAAGTTGCTGAAACAGATTTCAGAAAACAAAGTTACGTTAGTGTCATTACATCTTGTCATCCAAATGTTGGTCATTATTCTCTGTCAACTTTAAGCATGAGTCACTCAAGAATCCCAGAACTTTTTACTCCCTGACCTGCAACAAATGGGGACACAGACTACAGAGGGTCTAATACTTCAGCCTTCCAAAGAAAGAAGAAAGGAATTCCAGGGAAGAAAACCATTTATTCCAACCTGGATCCTTTAAAAACATGTTTAATGCTCCCTGACTTCAACCCCCACAATCGCACTGTCTTGGAGATGAAGCCGCAGTTGTCAACAACCTTTCGGACCTCACGGACCACCAGCGGTCCGCAGACCACTGGTTGGCGACCGCTGAGTGTAGACGCAGTTCTGTGGACAGGAGACCCTGAAAAACTGCATCAGCCCATGTGGGAAAACAGTGGCAAGACAGCCTGTTCACGAAAGAAACACGAGGAAACCCAACAGCATTTGGAAATGGTGAGACTTAAAAAATCGATACCCTCCTCTCCTCCCAAACCAATACCAGGCTCGGAAGAGAACACTTCATAGGCAATATTGATGAGAACTAACTAAATCAATATTTTAGGGAAAAGAAAAAAGGAGAGGTGGAGTAAATGTTAAACAACCGATTCACAAATGAACATTTTCACGATTGATAATCCAAAGACCCACCCACTGGGAGGTTTTTGTAATTTTTCAATTTCTAAAAGGCAGAGTAGTTTTTATGAATCAGGTTCATTCAAACACGAACCCTTGTCAAAACTCTATTATTACTTTTGATCACCAATTCCAAGTAGATCTCATTCCCCATCAGGCCAAGCAGCACTTCCAATGAAATTAACAGCACACCGTTATGAAATACTAGAGGCCCAATGCACAAAATTCATGAAAGGGGCTCGGCCCTCACAGCCTCGGCTGGTCCTCCCCCAGCTTCGTCCAGGTCTGGCTGTTTGGTCTAATTAGCATATTAGCTCTTAATTATATAGGATGTTTTGTTTCTCCTTTATTGGAAGACTCAAGCAATAAAGAGAGAAGCTCTTCAGGAACAGAGAACAGTGTCTGTGTAATAAAGGGGGGGGGGGAATAAAACTACATATTCACACTTGCTTATATCTGTAAGAATGATGAGATTAATAAAAAGTGGTTTCATATATATGGGCCGTGGGGAAAGATGGACACTGAGGCACAGGGGAATGAAGCAGATTTTTCCTGCATACCAGTTCATATTTTAGATATAGGCAAATACATTACCTGTTCAAAACAATTTTTGTTTGATTTGCTAAAAATCAGACTTAACAACTTCTAAGAACACCAGGACTTCTTTTTCAAATGTCCCCTTTTAAATCAGAGTGACTCTCCCTCCAGCCTAGTAAGGCTATCTGATTTCATCAACCCCAGGCAGCAGCCAGCTCAGGCACCACAGAGAATGGAACCATACGTTACAGTACACATACCGGTGGTGCCCACTGGAGGCTGGCCCGGTTGGGCCCCAGCTGCACTCAGGCACAAGGGCACAAACACCTCTGCACCATTTCTCAGGAGATTCAACTGTGTAGCAGCCCAACACTCAAGTTTTTTGTTCTCCCCAGCGCACCCCAACCTGTATGTACAAAACCAGGCGAAGATACCATCTCTTTGCATGTCAGGTCAGCTTCTCCTGTGAGAGTTAAGGAGATCACTCCCAGAGATGATGCCAAGTTGAACCTCAAGTCAATAAATAGGCCATAAAAGGGAAAACAGCATTTACTACCCCTCAGAGGCCTGGGATAGATTATTTCCAGAAATGAATATGGGCTATTTTACTAGCTGGGTGTTATCTGTGGAAGGTGGTATCATGTGGTATCTATATCACACATCTGTGTAAATGAATGTCCTTGGTCTGCCAAGACAGCATTCCAACTACTCCATCCAATATCAATTTTGTATAGTACAAAAAACACCAGCTGAATATAGTGCTTAGGCCTAACACATTCTAAGTATTACCATGTATCTTTTATTATCACTTTGACACACATGAAGTGTTACACCTGATGATTTCCAGGAGAAATCGACCAAAACAGTACCTCTACCATAAAATGAAATATCAAGGGGAAAAATTAACAAGGCCCTAAAAGATCTGAACTAAATTACCAAGCTTGATATAAAAACTGACCATGTACTAAAGTCACAAGCATCAATCATCAAAAGATTCCAAATAATAAACATTATATGGATCAGGTTCTCTGGACACAGTGCAATCAAGTTAGGAATCGATAATAAAATATTTTTTTTAAAAGTGGGTTCTGGATCATATGTTCACAACCACACAGCTGAAAAGGACATTCCCAGGACAGTAATCGCTGGGACACCTTTTAGTATGGACTCTGTGCTGTCTATTAGGTGCCATGACTGCATAAATATTAAACTTCTTACGTGCACTGTGGTCATGTAGGAAAATATCCTCCAGCCAGGGCTAGCATACTGAGGAGTGAAGCAATGCAATGTCTGCAACTGACTTTAAGATGACTCCAGCAAAAAGACAGATAAAGAGGGGAGGTGTGCGTGTGTGGGGGAGGGTGGAGAGAAATAACTGCAAATGTGACAAAACAGTAACTGGTAAATCTAGACGAGTAACATAAGGGCACTGACTGCGCTACTCTTTCCAATTCTCAGCCCGTCTACAAATGCTCAAAGGAAAGTTTGGAGAGAAAAACCCAAATCCACAAGATGGGACTTTGCATTTCTGCTTGGAAAATGATACAGAAGCGAGTTCCATCACCATGAAATGTAGCGAAAATAGTGCTTGGGGTTTACAGACTGCAGGAAAGAGAGAGCCCGGCGGCGTGGCTCAACGGCTGAGCACTGACCCATGAACCAAGAGGTCACCAGTTCAATTCCTGGTCAGGGCACATGCCCGGGTTGTGGGCTCCATCCCCAGCAGGGGGCAGCTGATCAAGGTTGATGTTTCTCTCTACACTCATGTTTCTGTCTCTCCCTTTTGCTTCCCCTCTTTCTAAAATCAATAAACACATATTAAACACACACACACACACACACACACACACAAAAACTCCATGACATTTCAGATACATGTTTGAGCATAGAAACTCGCCAGAAAAAAGAATTTGAAAAAGAGAAAAAAGGCATGAAGAAAACATAATGGGGGGGAAAGACACATTTTCTCAGTGAGAAAATAGAAGATATTACATAAAACATGAAAGAACAGGATACGATTTTAAAAGGTCCGGAGAACAAAACAGCTCTACGATAGGAAGTCCAACATCCGAATGAGTTTGAGAAAGTGAGAACAAAGAAGGGAGAAAATCAAAGAACATGAAAAACACTTTTCTGAAACAGAAGGACACGAGTTTCTAGATTGAAAACGCCCAGTTCGTATCCAGAACGAAGGATGAAAGCGACCCATATAAAAGCATGTCACGGGGCAGCCTCAGAGCCTGGGCAGGAAGGGAGACCCTGCAGGCTTCCAGAGAAAAACAAGAGACAATCACAGACGATGAAACCACAATGGCTTCAGTGGGAAGAGCAGAACAATCTCTTCAAAAGGCTGAGGAAATTATTAATTACAACCTAGAATTCCATACTGTGGAAAATATGTTAGTTGGGAGGATAAAATAAAGATGTTTTCAGATACGCAAGCCCCTAAAAACATTAAAATCCCATGATCCTTTTTGAAAAAGCTCCTAGACAATGTATGCCATCCAAACATCCCCTTTGTAAGAAGTCAGGTTTCTCTAGGGAAGTAAACACTGACCTTCTGCCAGTTGTCAAACCCAGCTGGCAATTCAGACACACAAATGCTGAAGTGAAATTTTACATGTGGCTGGACAGCTGGTAAGAACTCATTAGGAAGCAGAGGCATTTAAAACTAAGGGATTTTAATATGAAGCTCCATGAAGATTGGCTTTGAAATGTTTGCATTAGAAAGATGTTTGGCTTCATGAAAGCCTGTTTATTTCTTCAGAAACACACACACACACACACACACCTTGATAAACCGGGGTCACTCATAGCAAATTAATGAAAAAAATGTATACCCCACTTTTTAGAGTTCACTATTGGAGTCATAAGGAAACTTGTTACATACGAGGAATGCAACACTGTATATAAAACTTGCTTGTTGTTTTATAAGTGCTTATTGTTCACTGATTAACTTTAGAGCCGCTGTAGAGTGATTACCTAAGAAAAATTAAGTGCGAGGGTAAGGCTCTTTTATTTTCACCCAAAAGCATCACTCCAGACAGCATATTTCAACTGCTGATTTGATGTCCCTAACTTCCATCCCAACAAAACCACAAGCCTTTTATTCACTGGCAGAGTTGTAATCACCGAAAAATCTCTAAATGCCCCTAAAATCAACACCGCTTTTGATTTTTAAAAAACTTTCTCTTCTCATATTGGTTTTCATATTGTGCTCTACCATGTCCAGCCTGCCTGGCCCCCAAACCTTGACATGAGTTAAGGTTGCGGTGTTTGAAAAACACTAAAAACAAATTCATGAAAAACCGGCTTAATACTCTGCTTTCGAAGAACACATCATAGTCTAAATTAATATAAGAACTGTATGAGGCTGCCTGGCACAGATGCCCAGGAGCCCCCGAGGTGTCTGGGAGCACCCGGACCTGAATGGACCCAGGGGTAGGGACTGCTGCACCCCCTCTCCCCCGCACCAAGGCAAAAGCTGGGGCTTTAGCGCTTCCTGCTGGTGAACTGGGGGGCTGGGCGCTCAGTCCAGGAGAGGGAAAATGAGTATCTTTTT